>NW_013668385.1:10442-25932 GCF_000517525.1 Limulus polyphemus | reverse complement strand
ATAATAATTGAAATGTGACTGTAGTTTAGAAAGTATAAGTCTACTAAAACACAGCCAAGACAGGTTACTTTGTAAAGACCAAAGGGCAGTTTTATGTTGTTGAACACAGTAAAATGAGTGCACATGTGTTTTTGTCATTGTAACTTCTGTATGGTTAGACAGGTATAGCTGAAAGGTCAATATAATAAAAATATATAGATGTATAATGTTATGAGATTTAAGCTATTTGGTCTAAACATTTATGCTTTTGTGCTATAATTTGCGTTCGTTCTAGAATGAAAGAGGCATAATTTATATTTATTTCCTAATTTTTTATGGTGGTTATGAGATTGGTGAAATCTACCAATCCCATACAAAGATTAATTTTTTAGCCTTAAAATGAAAATTACTTTACATGATAGATAGGCAACATGTGAAAAGAAAAAAAAAACCTTAGAAAACATTGCTTTACAAACCTTAACACTTAATAAAAAAATTTATATTTTGATTATAAAAGCATTGTAATGTTAATATCCCAAACACATATGCTTACTAATTTAAAAGTTATAGCATGAAAACCATAATAAATACAAAATGGTTACAAGGTTGGTTCTAGGGACCGAGCCCATGCTGAAAGAGTTAATTAAGCAAGCATTGTATTTATAACACTGCTGATCATGATTTATGGCCAAGTTATTCTAATCTCTGGTCTTACTCACTTAATTACTTAAACTTTATTTCTGAGATGATACTACACTCTCACACGCAGTTTAGCTATCTTCCTCATGTGTTTGCCAAAGATTTGTATACCATGGATGAGAAGAGATGTAGTCTTCCGTAGGTGTGCCTCTATGAAACCCTTGTCAGTGGATGTCATATCCCATGGGCTTCTTTTGGGCACTTTCTGAAGGATGCTCATCTAGGTAAATTTACACCAGTCCTTTCACTACTTCATTGTGGGATTCTAACTAAACTGTGTGTAGGGGTTGGGTATCATCTTGGAAATTAATATTTTCTTTACCTGAAAATGTATTTTTGATTGATACCTCTGGATATGCTCCCACCCATCCTTCCCACTTCCCATGCACCTTCTTTTTTTTTTTAACTTCCTTGCCTCGTCAAAGAATGAAGTTTCATGAGCACAAATGCATAGGGGAGTTATGCATGGGGGTGTATTGCCCTTCTATTTCATCATGCATAAAATAATTTCACATAATATCATGTGGGAGTTGCCTCAAGCCTTGTAGCATGCGAATCTCCCTGGCAGATGCACAAGAAGATAGCTAAACTGTGTGAAGAGGTATCTATTGGAAATATATTTTCAGCTAAGGAAAATGTTAAGATTTTTATATGACAGTTTTATATCAGTAATTTTGAATAAAAAAATATAGTCAAAATATTCACATAATTAAAACAAATTCAAATGAGCCAAAATCTCCATCCTTAATAAAATGCTAGATAACACTGACAAGTTTCTGGTCAATATAATGATAAACTGATAATTTTTAAAATAATGTAATATATATATATATATTGACTGTACAAGAAAACATTTTGAAGAACTGGAATGAGATACTCGTATAATTTTCACTATATGTTGCATTGCCTTATATAGATTTATAAGTATTATGAATGAATAGACAGTTATGTAAGCTTATCAATAAAGTTTTCTTTCTTAAGCAATTAAGATGTTCCTTGAAATGTCAAGGTATATTAATATTTTTTTCAGATTAAAAAATATACCATAACTGTAATCATTCCTTGTGAATACATTTCTGCATATTGTGAATCTACCAGAGTGTTTTGTTAACGCTATATAAAAGCAATTTAAAGTAGAGATAGTTTTCTTTGGTTTGTGCATTTACAATTTAGTTGTATGCTTATTTTCTAGTCACTTATCAAAGATGTATGTATATTTAATAATAGTAGTGTATATCCAGGAATGAAACACATTTTTAATATAATTAAAGTTTATTTTCAGGAGTGGTAATTTTTAAAATGAGTATAGTAAGTGTTTATGTGCCAATGAGTAATATATTTATACATCAGTCTATTTAAATGTACACATAGAATAAACATCACAATTATTGTACTTGTAATGAAACCATAAAAATCTATGAATTTATAATTTTTAATTTTATGTTTCCCAGATTAAAGAAGTCTTATGGAATTCAGAGTCTACAATATTAACCATTTGGGGTCAGCTAATACAAGAGAAAAATGGTTACAATGAACACAGAAGTAAGATAACCTCTGCTGTTATTCATTTTGTGTTAACTATATTTTAAGTAAGTAAAAAAAAAAAGATAAAGCAGCAGGTTAATATGGATTAATAATATATACAAAATTGAAAAGGAAACATTTAATACCAACTTCATAACAAAACTATCTCGGAATTAGTCATTATCGGTGGAAGATAGATATTTAATTTTTTCTTTTTTCTTTTAGTATTACTGTGGACAACCAGCAACTATCATTGGTATTTAAAACAAAGCCTCAGCTTTAACAAATATCATGTGACAGCGGTCTTATGGGATGTAATAGACCCATACATGCTTCATGTGACTTGTTCTGGCGGACATTACCTTTGCTACAAATGGACCTGGATGGTTAACCACAGCAAGAGCTACTCATCCGATGATAATGCGTGTGTTGCTGTTATTGATGGGGGTAAATATTAGGAATATTTATATTTCAACAGATCAGAATTTTACTTGGATTACTAAATATTTAGCCTTATTGACATTTTGAAAATATTGAAATAATGCTTTCAACTTTAAACTACACTTAAAAAATGTTATAATAAGATCCATTTAAAGTTGTTGATGGTGAAATTTCAGGACTGGTAGGATGTTTTGAAAGTAAAATTATCAATACAAATTCACTAAAATGTGCAAATATGGAAAATCTTAAGAATGACTACAGTATTTTAGAACAAGGAATCTCTTGTTAAAAAATATTTTAAAGTTTCTGCTGTTAAAATGCTAGGGTTTATTAAATGCATAAATCTTTGAAATTTTATTTTTAAAATAATTAACATTTTTTGGTGTTAAAATATTAGGATTTACCAGAAAGTTTCTGAACTTTGAATTTGTTGCTAAATGAGTCCTTAAAACCTTCTGGTTGTAAAATGTTAAAATTGACTAGAATGTTCCAAATTGTTTATATATTACAATTAAATCTTTTTTAAAAAATTCTGATGGAAAAATACTAAAATCAGACTTAAATTAACTAGAAGCTACTGATTACATGGTTCCTACAGGTAAGGGAAACCAGAAGTCAGTCAATTTTTGATTTTGTGTTCATGGCATGGGAAACATCAGGGAATGTAATTTTATCAAACAAAAACCAGGAAAAGTCCTTAATTTGATGTGATCCAGTGGGGCTTTTAGGACACTAATGATGGATGAATAAATTATCATTAGCACCAAAAAAAATGACATACAGGTTAATTCTGTTACACTTAGCATGGTCAGTATGCTTTAAAATTGTTTTATATACATCAATCTTTTTGTTTACTGTTAATTGTTATGAAGTATAAGGTAACCTTAACATATTAAGTAAACAGCAGCTAAGCTCCCACCTAAATGCAGTATAAGGACTATGTACAAGGGTTTGTCTCATCCTCCTAAAATTATGTCATGGAGGATTGTTTTACTAGAACCTAAATGCCCTTAACAAAATACTACTTACAGATAGGCTGTTTCCATCAAATAAGTTATTTTAATCCTACAGATTTTAGTGCATTAATAAAACAGTCCCCAGATCAGTAGTCATTAAAGGAACACATAGTTCCAGGTTATATTATGTCATTGACATATTTGTGCAGAAAAGGTTTGAAAGATATCAAAATGAAAATGAACACTTGAATTATTTTGGTGAAGCCTTTTTGTTCAAAGATAGAACAAATCTATACAGTTTTAGTGATTCTTTATTTTTAATTTATATCATAGTTATATTTATTCACTCAATTATCAAAAATAACTATAGTAATTATATGAATAATTTATCAGTAATTTTGTTTAATTCATTATAAAATAAAACATGCATTGCCAAAATTTGATTATAACACGTAACATTTTGATGTGTAGTAAAATTTGGACATGGTCATTGACAGGCAGTAGATGGGTAGAATATTACCAATTACATTTAAGGAAAATCCTATAAAGCAAAATATGGATGGCAATGTATTAGTAACTTTTACTTGATAAGGGAATTTAGGTTCAAAGACTTTCAAATTTTAACAAACAAAAGTCTGAAAGCTAACCTGGAGCATTCAGAAACTGTTGTTTTCTTCACCCCACATGTTTAAAGAAAAGTGAAAATTTTGATTCATTAGAACAGGTGGCCATATAGGCTTAATACATCTGAGCTGATTGGGTGTTTGTTTGTCTCGTGGCGGTCACTATGTGGTTGAGTTCACTGAGTTGGAGAAAAGAAGGGTGGGAGAGAGAGCGTGTAGCATGTGGCAGTGTTATGACACGTGGTCAGTAGGTGTGGTGAGTAGATCATTGTTTTGGAGGAACTTGGTGACATCATTGAGGCTGCTAATAGTGAAGGGAAGAGAATTGGAGCAAGGCTGGATCCATGAATGATGAGTCCGGGGTTCAAACTGTGACCAAGTATGCCTGTGGGTGAGAGGTGGAAGAGAGATTTAGTGGATCAAAGTGAGGTTATGGTGGGATGGGAAACTTGTGTTTAAATTAAAATTTAATGAATGGTACAATTTCAGGGCAATGTGAGTTGTGATCCTATGCCACATTTTACCTGTGGGGGTAAAACCAGAGTGCCTGGAGAAAAACCCACATCTGGAAAAAATCAAATTATTAAAATATTAAAATAATCTTTCATTCACGCTAAGTAATGGTATGACACATGGAAAGGTTTCTGAGAATACAGAACTATTTGTAGAAAAAGTTGAACTTGCACCATTGAATAACTGGCTGCATCCTAATAATCTTTAAGTTAATGCATCAAATAATTTCTAATCTGATTAATTTTAGGCTATTGAAGCAGCATATAAGTAGTATACTTGATAGATTTCTGTTTATTGAATCATGATAATTATTATTATGTAATACCAGTCTTGTTACTTTTTGCAAATTATTTATTTTTATGTTAAATGCAGCTTGCCTTGTCTGCATTAAACAATACATGAATAACATTTTGCAATTTTACATTTTATTATAGATAAAAATTGAATTATATATATAACAAGCATAGATCAAATGGTCAGGGAATAACATATTTTGTTCAAGAAAAGTCGAGGTGTTTCATTCTACCCAAAGTGTGGGAAGCATGTGATTGTAAAATGTTAGTATTGACTTAGGTGGATAACATTTAGATGCCTGACAATTAAACCCTTTAGGACCTGTTAATAATTTAATGTTAGGATTGACTGAGAAAGTTTTTATAACTAAATTCTCTTGCTTAGAATTACCAGTTAAGGAAGTGCAAGAATGCAACTGATGTTGATAGGTAAACATGACTTATAAATTTGGGCAGTGTGAAGATATCATAAGCAGCAGGATATTATTTATTAGAAACTTATTAAAATGTAACTTATGCTAGGAACTTCAAATTCATATTTTCAAGCAAGTAAAAATAAGTATCCCTATGTGTGAATATTGTAACTCCTACAGGATCTTAATGTATCAGTAAGTTGAACATTATATTTGACCTTCATATATGTATGTTTTAAAAACATTTAATTCTTTTCAGCTCATCTAAAGGTGACACCATTTCGTCAAACAGTCATTCCCCCACCAATGTGTGCATATGAGTTAGAATTTCCAGATACTATATCCCAGGTTGTTTTTCCCCCCAAAATTGCAAGCAACTACGACATGCTTGTAGTTTTATCAGATGGAAGAATAGCTCTGTGTAATAAGAGTTAGTATTCATTTTATTGTATTTTGCTATTAAGAACCAAAAATAGATGAGTCTTATGGTATTTGAGTGGAATGTCCTTCTCATTTTATTAATATCTGATAATGAACACTGTTTGCATTATTTATTTTTTCATAAATAGTCACATCATTTCAGTAAATGTTCTGAAATAAAATATAACTTCAGGAAACTATTACTTATGTAGCATTGTTAAGAGTACATTAGTAGCAGATCATTAAGGTTTATACATACATATCCATCTTTAATCTAGCTTTTCTACTAGGCAGGTGATACATAAATAAGAAAATAAGAGATAGAATATAAATTTTTGCCAAAGAAACACCTTTGTTTCTCATTTAGGAGGTTGTAGAGGCTATCAAAATTAAATATTAAAATTTTAGTATGGAAAGAAGTATATTATTTTTAGCATAAAAATACCTTTCACTCAGTAAAGGCTTAGGACATTCACATACAAATCTTTTCCAGATTTATAATAAAGTATTTTTACTATGTCTGTGAAGCTATAATATAATTATGTTTATTATAATTCTGAATTTAATCTGTGTACCTTCACAAAAGTTGGCATGTCTATTGTATGCAAAAAGCAAGATTTATAATAAAGTATTTTTACTCTTTTTGCATACAATAGACATGCCAACTTTTGTGAAGGTACACGGATTAAATTCAGAATTATAATAAACATAGTTATATTATAGCTTCACAGACATGGGGTCAGTCAACTAGATTGAATCTGTTAGCAAAAGGTTAAGGTCTGACAGATAAAGTTCTAGTGGAAGTATATTAATATCTTGTGTGTTTTATTTCATGTGAAAACTGACATAATATAAAGGACAATTAAAATTCTGGTTGAATAACATTAAAACCTTTTAGTGACACACTATTGGCCACTGTAGAAGACAACTGAAAAAGTGTTTGATAGGCTTTAACCATTTGGTTTTAATAAAATTGCTTTAACTTTTTAAACTTCATTTTCTGTGGTGTGTGTCTAAAAGGTTTTAATAAAACTGATATAGGTTTAAATTTCTTAATATTATCAATTATATTTTTGTTCTTTGGCCTGATTTGTTTTTTTCTACCAAGAAAACACATCTTACAAAGCTCAGAACAACTGGAAACAAAAAATTTGTTTTTTATCTAAAAGCAAGAAAAGAAAACAAATACCTGTGTTGATGCATTGAATTAATAAATGACAAAAAGGCTGGTCCATAATGATTTAAAAATCTTTCCAAAAATTGACATGTGTTTATGTTTCAGAGGACAGCTCTACTACTCAGGAAGACTGTTGTGTAATTGTAAAAAATGCAGGACAAAATGGCTTTAAGAAGCAGGGTCTTGTACACTGTGTGACCAGCTTATTCAGGTGTGATCTTGTAAAGGATAATATATTTTTTCTTTTTCTTTTTGGAAGGGTGAAAATATGTAATTAGTTATTATGTGATACAGATAAATATTTATGTTCTTACCTTTGAAGTTTTTTATGGTGATTGAAAGCTATCCTATTTTTTCCAATTATTTTAAGATCAAACTTGTCCCAGAAAGTGAAGTTTTGGCTTTGTTGTAGTTTTGTTTTTTGCTGCAATTGTGAGTTTGTATCTTTATTCTTCAGGGTTCAGTGGAGTGATAATATCAATGTTCCATTGATTCCAATGTGTATACATCACTGGACCTGTGTTGCTGGTGATACTGTAGTATGTGCTTCTCCTGTTCAGGGTAGAACTGCCTTGTTGTCTGTCAATTTGAAGAATCACAATACAGACTCAGAAAAAGTACTGGGAAGGTATAAGCTTAGAATTTACCTAACTTTATGCTTAGTTATAGAAAGTTTGTGTAGCATTGTAACACAAATTATCATTAATTTCATGTTTTTAAAACTACTCATTTACAGATTACTAACTTTTCAACACACACCATTTTTTGGAGAGTTTCAGTATATAATATTCCCATGTATGTTTTTATGTGCTGCAAATGGAAGTTTTCAGACATGCAGTAAAATTTCAGGTCATCAAAAGTTTAATTTTGTTTGACCTCATGTTTCATGTAGGCAATTTACATACTACTTATTTCAAACAGAACTAAAGTGTTGAAGATAATGAGAAGGGAAAAATGCTATAAAAGTTTGTATAGTAATTATTAAACATTAACATTATCTAATGTCCAAGCTAATGAGCTTAAAATATTTCACACAGATCAGTTTTTCTTCATGATATAGAAATATATTTACTATTAACAAACTAATATTTTCTTATCCTCAAGATTGATATCAATGTTGAAGGCTTCTTTGTTAAACATGTGTACAAACAATGATGGTGATATTGTGGCTTTACAACTTACTGACGGTCTTGTGTTAAAATATATCCTTGGTAAGTACATTGTTACTTCATGTACATCATAATTGGTATATCTTTTTGTTAAGCTACTATGATTTACAGTAAAAAAAATAACATCTGACTTGAAAGAAAACATTAAAATTTAAAACTAAATGCTATGTTATTCAAAACTGCTCTTTAAATTGACACGTAAGTTAACAGACCACAATAACAGCAGTTTGATGAGATTTATGTATTGAGTATGAAATATAGGTCATGCTTTCCCAAGAATGAATGAGACTGAACACTTTTCTCTTAGTAACAAAAACAACAATCCACTTCACTTTAGATCAGCTTTTCTTGTAGATAACTGAGACTAGGGGACAACAACTTTGCTGGATAAAGGCAAGAAAAAGCTGTTAAAACACCAAAGAAATTTTGAGAAAGATATCTAACTTTGTTTAAGATTTTATTCAGTTCTAAGTTCTATCAGAACTTTCCATAATGCCACATTACCAGGCTAGCCTTATTAAGAAGGAAAACCAGCATTTCTAGCATGTCTATCTTAACACATGACTAACATTCTGTACAAACCATTGAGAATCTGCTTAGTGAATTATTCAGGAAGCAGTCAAGGCATAATAATAGACAAGTCCTGGACTTTAACATTCTAACTTTGGAAGAAAACCAAAAAGGCAAGACAAACAAGTTCAAGATTGGGCACATACTGTTCATCCAGAACTTACAGTCAAGAACAGAACTGTTTAGTAAATTTTTGGAACAAAAATGCATAAATAGAGAGATATATTTATATACTAAGCTATAGAATGGTTTACTTTATTATGTCTACATATCATAATGATAAACCTAAACATTCTATTCATTTGAACTTCAAAAAAACTAATAAAAGCACAATAAGTAGTATTTGCCAACTTTTTTTCATATTAGACAATTATTTGTTGCAATGTAAATATCTGAGTGAAATTTTAAAGATATTGAATTTTAATACTCTGTTTTTACTTGTGCATGTAAAGAAAAAAAATCTTAGTCATGTTTATAGGTATAACCTATACTTAACTTGTTTGCTCACTCATTGAAATTGCACTTACAAGCTGATTCATGTTTTTCTACCATTCATTCAGTGCTCAACTCTTATTGATGTTATTTACAAACCAATTTATATATTCATTTATCATCTACTAAACAACCAATCCTTTATATATCCACTAAATCACCTATTTGTTTTTCCTTTTTACCACTTACTGCACCTCCCAACTTTTATTCATAAAAACTTTGCTAGATTTTCTGTTTACCTCCTTATCACAATTACTTATCTCTCGATCAGTATATGTTTAAATAATCAATGAAAGCATTTATTATTTTTCTTGTATGCTGCTGTTATTTTAGATACTGAGGTCATCACTCCTTGGGCTACAGACCAAGGTGATTTGCAGTTTCCACAACCCTGTAGTACCATGGCAGTTTGTAAAGTAGCAGGAAAGGTAGTATTATACTATAGCAACTTGTTAAGTAGCAGAAAAGGTAGTGTTATACCATGGCTGTTTATAACGTAGTAAAAAAGGTAGTTTTATACCATGGAAGCGTGTAAAAATAGCTGGAAAGGTAGTATTATACTATAGTAGTTTGTAAACAGCAGAAAAGTTAGTTTTATACCATGGGAGTTTGTAAAGTAGCAGAAATTATACCACAGCTGTTTATTGTGTAGTAGTAATGTTATTTTCATACTATGTCAATTTTTAAAGTAGGAGAAAACTTAGTATTGTACTGTAGTATTTAATAAAGTAGCAGAAAATGTAGTATTATACCATGGCAATTTGTAAAGTAAGACTAAAGGAAGTATTTTAAATGTATGTTAATTTTTTCAAAAACAGTGTCTCATAACAAAGTTTTGGAAATTTTGCTATGTAAAAAATGATAGAAGAACTAAATCAGATTTTGTAAATATTTTTAACCTAAAGTTAGATTTTATTTAGTAAACTTATAGTAAGTTTCATGCTATTCATCTGAGTATTTACACTGTGAAAATTAAAAATTAAGAGATATAAGTGGCATCACACAAATCCATAAAGGTTTATAATAACTTAGGGGTTGCACAAATAAAACTATTTGTTAAAACATAATTTGTGTATTAAGCTTTTATTGAAATAAGAGTAATTTACTTGCATCTTCTTCA
Organism: Limulus polyphemus; assembly: GCF_000517525.1. NCBI lineage: Eukaryota > Metazoa > Arthropoda > Merostomata > Xiphosura > Limulidae > Limulus > Limulus polyphemus. The sequence continues at coordinate 15,543 of NW_013668385.1, read as the reverse complement.
TCATTAATCTCAGACCTTAGTTTGTGAATGAGCAAGCTCTCTGTTATTTGGAGGATCTGCTCATCATTGACTCTTGCTAAGATCTTAAACCAGTTAGATTGAACAACAACATCACTTTCACATAGGGTGTGTTCAAGAACATTAGACTTAGTAATGGGTCTTAGATTAACATGTTCTTTTACTGGTGTTATCAATTTTCTTTTAGTAGAACAGATGTAGCATTGCTAACAGCAAGAACAAATAAATTTATAAATAACAAATGATGACTTTAGAGCAGAAAGTCAATTCTTAAATCTAAAGAAAGACTGTAGGTGAAATAAGATCTTAGTATTGGACCTATAATATTTTTCAACACTGCATTCTTTATTTAATTGCTGGGGGAATTTAAAAAAATGAAAAAGTTTATAGATAATATTATTTCAACCACACTATGTTTGCCATATTCATTGCCAGTGATGTGTTTTGCTTAATCCATAGCTTATCAGGCCAGCTGGGTTACAACAATATGTGTTTTGGTGTGAATGCCTTTTCCAAGCTGGCAAAGTGTGATTATAATTAATTATACTTTTTCATATGATATTAGTATTAGGCATATTATATTTTATGACACTGCGTTCTATATCATACTTTTTTTTTTACCCTACAGAAGATCCTTCTAGCCAATATCTTGAGAAACCACATATAACTGCTCAGACACTTTATTTACTCTTCATTGACATAGAATATAATCTGCTCTATCCAATTGTATTTAGCTGTTGACTAGCTATTTTCAAACTTAGTTTCATTAATAATTGTTTAGACCACATGTTGTAATATCATAAAAGGTGTTCTTCTATCTGAATACTTTCAAAAAAGTTGTTATAGATTATTTACAAAAAATGGACACAATAAATTAAACATCGTAAGTCAATCTGATAGGATCCTTAAAGATTTGCCTTTTTATAACAAACATTATCTTCCACTGTTATTGGTTTTTCACTATCTTCTATTATTGCCAACTTTTCTTCATCTCTATCACCCTTTTTTATTTGTTTCAAAATTTTTCAACTTCATCAGATGGTTATAAAGCCAAGGTTTCCTTTGGGGTCTTTTCATCAACAATGAGTAACTTCATTCAGTTTCTTATCTTGGACTTTAGAGTGTACAGTTCTTCAAATAGACAAGTTTCCTTTGGCATACATTGTGATTGAGAGCTAATTAGAAGAATGTTGACCACAATGCTAAAATACAGAGGGCTCAGGCCTTCCTACTGTGTTAATGATGAAAGATTTCTTGACTCCAAAGAAGTGATAGCATTCCACATCATTTTGTAACCAACTATGTAAGAGCATTCTGCTGGTCATTATGATCTTTTCTAATGCTCACAGTAAAGTCACATGCAGAAACAAACTTATCTTTATTCAGATCTGTACCTTATCATTATCTAATTTAATATTGAAGTCACATGCAGAAAGAAATTTATCTTTACTCAGATCTTTACCTTGTTATTATTTAATTAAATATTGAAGTCACATGCAGAAACGGGTTTCTCTTTACTCAGATCTTTACCTTGTCATTATCTAATTGAATATTTTTACTGGCACAGTAACTTTTCTATCATTCTTCAAAGTTATACATCATCTGTTTCTGCTCAGCTTTAGTTGTGTACTATTTTTTCTTTGTTGTATGATGTAAATCTCTTGCTTGTTATTAGTCATGTAATCACAGTTGCTTCCATTTGTTCAGTTGATTGTGCCACAGACTTAAGAAATTGGATAACATTATGGATCTCTCTGGAACAGCAGCCAGGAAATGCCTCTTTTTCTGCAGCTGGCTTTAAGACACTAAATAAGTGAAGCCCATCAAGTTGAACAAAGTTTATCAAGTGTTGATAGAAAGCAATATCAAAGTATTAAAGTGGTTAGTGCCACTGTGTGCTTTTAATAAACTTATCAATTTGTTTGCCCTTGCACAAATATCATAAGAATGTTTTCAAATTCTCTACACCATTTATAAATAGATCCATAACATTGGAGCTGTTGATACTCATTAATCAACAATTTCCAAATGGCTTTTGCATTGTTTTAAAATTATCCATATCATGTAAAAATAGCCTCATAATATTGAAGGTCTTGATGCTAATGCACCAATTTTCAAGTATCTTTTGCATTATATCTTACAATATAAAATATTTAGTATACAAAAAATTTCAAAACCCAAGTGCTTTCCAAAGGTGCCTTTCTTCACCAGGAGCAAACTAAGGGTTATTGGGTTTTGTATATTTGTGTTAAATTGATTTTTGAAATCACATGTTTTCCTAGCATCATGAAACATGTATGGATATTGTAAATCTGAAAAATACCATTTTTAACCTCACGAAAAAGTATACGATAGTATATAATTATCAATATTTACAATAGGTTTGTAAATAATAATGAACTGCATGAATGCATGAAAATTCATATGTTCGGAACACTAGTTATACAGACATGCATAGCCATACTCTTTGCAAATTACTGCATTTGAGGTTGCACCCACAAATACCTGGTTCCCACAAGAGTCTTTTAGTGCACACTAACATAAATTCCAGAATAACATGCATGAACCTTTTTTTTTTTCCAGAAATGTTGAATGCAAGTCTAAATGTGCTGTAATGTTATTGTATTGGTCATTAGTTAGGCTACATTTGGAATACTGTGTTTAGTCTTGGACTCCTTACCTTATAAAGGACATTGACTTGTTGAAAAGGGCTCAGGGGAAGACTACTACAAGGATATCTGGGATGGAAAAGTTGTAATATGAGGATAGGTTAAGATCTCTGAACTTCTTTTCTCTTGAAAAAAGAGAGTCAGAAGAGATCCGATTGAGGTGTTTATGACTGATAGTTTTGATGCATCATTTTTTTATTTTTTTTGTATTTACTGATGAGAATGGTAAGATGAGAGGGCACAAATATACCTTTCGGTAGGATAGCCATCATCTTCAGCTAAGACAGCCTTACTTTTTTTAACAGGATGGTTGGCCTTTGGAATGTATTGCTTTCAGATGTGGTAGATGCAATTAATTTAAGGAAGTTTAAGGAAAGGCTTGATAAATATATAAATGATAAGGGCTGGCTTTGATTATTTTTAGTATTTAATTTAATTTTCTGGATAGGATGGCATAGATGGACCATAAGGTCCCTTGTTGTCCTTTAATGTTTTTTTTATGTTATATTATTGACAGAAGCATTCATGATATTAAAAAAAACATATAGAATCAAAAATCTTATGAATTATGAAATTATGGAACTCCAATAATCAGAGAATTTTCAGAATTTTTTTCTAAGTCCATCTCAAAAGAAGAAATTTGTCATGATATTAAAAAATGATATAGAATCAAAAAATATATGAATCATAAAATTATGGAACTCCAATAATCAGAGTAATTTTTTCTAAGTTCACCTCAAAAGAAAAAATTTGTACTGACACAAATAGGTATTTACATTACTTTGGTACTGAAAATAATTTTCCATTTTACCTGGTGTAGGACCGAGTGTTGGGTCTAACTGAGAGGTTTTATTTCTACTGTGACAATGTTCAACTTTCCAGCAGCTGCACTTCATTTTGTTGTAATAGAGATTTCTTATTTATAACCACACATGACCATACCCTGAGAAGTCTGAGTCTTAGCCACGAACTACCTCGTATGTATATTTCAATTTTAGTTAAAACATTTGTAAGAGTATGTTGATAGTATTTCTCAGTTACAATTCCCAAGCTATTATAAGTCCTCTCTGTTGCAAGTATAATTAAATTTGAAACCTCTGTGCCATAACTTTTTTATTCAATACTATCTAAGAATTTTTGAAAGTATTCATGAATAGTTTGTGTAACAAGATAGTAATAAAGAAATACTTAAAGTAATACTAAAGATTTATGAAAGAATTACACTAAAATAAAAAAAAGGCATACCTCTTAAAAAGAAATGCAAAGTAAGTATTGTAAGTTTTTTGTGTATTAATTATGCTGTAGAGATGTTTTTTATTTTTAACAGAAATCATGGAAGGTAGTTTAGTACATGACAATAAAGATAACATTCGGCATTTAGAGAGAGGATCAAGAATTGTTGTGACAGTGCCATATGATACAAAAGTGATATTACAAATGCCACGTGGAAATATTGAGTGCATCCATCCTCGTAGCCTTGTTTTAGCTAAAATTCTTAGTCTCCTAGACAAGTAAGTGTGTGTTGCTATAATACAGATAATATAAATACGTGAATAAAAAACTAGTTTTTAAAATATTTTACCTATGTCAACCAGTGGTTCCAGAAGTAGGCTGCTAACTTCACATTTAAAAGTGTGTGATTATTTTGTTGTTTGGTGTTAATGTACACGTGTAAATGTTAGATTCATTTATTTTTTCCAGTCATCCAGATTTTTATATGTTTTATTGCATACAAGACTGAATTAACCCTATTGCCACATGTATCCTTTACTGTGCATGACACAAGGTTTTAGTGTCTCACATTCAAAACTTTATTAAACTACTTTTTGTTTATGTTATACCAATTAGTATAGAATAAAATCTTAGCTAATAATCCATATTTTAATAGTATATAAGTTTAAGTTCTTAGTTCTACAAGGCAATATTAAAAAAAATCCAGAATTTCCCATAATGTGACACACATGACACATTTTCTGTAGGCATCTTATCTTCTCTATTTTATCCATCACCCATCCAAAAAGTACGAAATTAAATGTAAATTATTCACTATAAAATTGTCATTGCTCAAATAAACCATAATTTTTATAGCCTTCAATTTTGTTTTGTTACAGAGCTAACAAATAGAAAATCAGACCCCTCCTGCCTCATCCATCTGACACATCCTCTCTTTCAGAATTTGTTAATAGTTCTCTCGTATGTTTAATTATGTGTTACCTATAACCAATATAAAGCAAAGGTTTTTCATCTATCAAATGATGTATTGTGTAATGTGTTTTGAACAGATAAGCACTTATAATACATGGTTCATTCCCATGGGAAAGTTAACAACTAGCTTGGATGAATTTGTAAAGGCTCTTGTTGCATAGTTAAATATGCAGAAAAATTGTGATTGTTAGAAGAAATTGTCTGCTTTT
>NW_013668385.1:0-9576 GCF_000517525.1 Limulus polyphemus | reverse complement strand
TTTCTTAACAAGAAAAGTTTATATTTTATCTTTTATTTTCACTAACGAATCTCTGTACGGGTTTGATACATTTGACCGATTTTGTAACCACCATAAAAAATTAGGAAATAAATATAAATTATGCCTCTTTCATTCCAGAATGAACACAAATTATAACATTATACATTTATATATATTTATTATTTTTATTATATTGACCTTTCAGCAGTGCCTGGCTAACAATACAGAAATTAAAATGATGTGGCTCACGTGTACTCATGTTACCATATCAGATAACATAAAACTGATCTTTGGTCTGTACAAAGTAACTTGTCTTGGCTGTATTTTAGTAGACTAGTATTTTGTAAAATATAGTAACATTTCAATTATTATACATTATATATGTATATAGATTATTGATATTTTGAAATAGGTTCTAAACTAATTTTCTTAAAACATAGAACAGTAAGAAGTAAAGCAAACAATTATCTTTTGTAGTTACGACCTTTTTACTCAGTTGCTGCTTGACGTAGGTTGCTAAGCCTTTTAAAATTTTGCATGTTGAGAATATGAAACAAAATAATTTTTTTTAGGTTTTATATATATATATTTGAATAACTAAACAATTATAAATTACTACATCAATAATATAGAATTCCACTATAATTTATCAAGCTTAGTTACTAAGATGTATTTGAGTCTAAAAAAATATGAAATTTTGGAGCAGACTAAAGACACACCCTACCGCCTTGAAATATTAGTTCAAAAGAAAGAAATGGGTCAAGCCTATTAAAATGGCTTAGAAAGCCACTAGGGGACATTCTGAGCTTTTGATTGGTTATTTATGTCATATATAAAAGTAAGTGTATATAATGGAGCGTTTCCACTGTGTTTGATTTATTACATGAGCACTATCATAGCAAATAGAAAATATAAAACGTTCTTATTTTATATTCTAGCTTGTCAATATCAGTAATTTGAGTTTTTAATTTGTGCGAAACTATAGACTTCGTATTTTGACTTCACAAACATCTAATTTGAATTAGTGCTACATTCAACATACCACATGACACACAAAAATCGATGTTTATCTGTGTTTTCTAATATCTGCTTTTAAATTAAGAAGTTGAGTAATGTATAGTACTAAAATTTTAATCATAATCTACAGTTTGATACCAAACTTATTGATATAAGTTCATGAAATAGTAGTTCAATGAAATTTGAAATGTAAGTCAACAAACGAGATGATGTGGCCTTTAACCCGTGATCCATCTTGAAAGGGTTAAATAGTGTCCACTTAAAAGAGTTAACATGATCAGTAGCAATAATGAGTGAGACACAGACAAGACTTTACTAGTACCACTTGGCTCTCTTATGTCAAAAAACAGAAAGCTGGAACAAACCTAGTGAAAGCACCAAAACTGTATTCACAATACAGTCTATCTGTTCCATGTGACAGGCTTAAGGTATTTCTAATACATGGGGTCAGGTAGGGCAAAATGTACTCTTATAAAACAGTAGATAAGTTCCTTGACAGGGCAAGCTACAGAAAGAATTACTTCATGACAAATTTATTAAGTAACCCCAAATAAATTTAGATCTTAAAATTTTTTTCTTAGATAGGAAATATATATTACAGGAGAATAAAAGAGTGAGATATGCAGAATTTGGATGTTACACACAGCAAGAAAAACAGAAGGTTATAATTTAGCATTATTTTTATATATTAATATTGTATAATTTGTTTACATCCTTTTTCTGCTAGGTTTTGGCAACTGAGTGGTGGTTTTATAAGTGGTGCTCATTGATTGCTGTTTTTTTTTTCACCAAAAAAACACAGTATTAAATATGAGATGCATTACATATTAAAAATACTTGAAAAATGTTAAGTAATGTAAAAAAACAGTTTAAGTTTTTGTAACAAACACAACTTTTATAAATTGTTAGGGCTTCTTGTCATCTAACTAACACTGTTACACAAATGTATACTTTTGTCTTTGGGACAAAACATGGTGAATATATACAGTGATGATAGCAAGAAAGCTTACATGTATATGGGAGATCCAAGAGTCCATTGCAGATAGCTTGTGACAATGCATAAGTCAACAATATACTCGTATGATGACTTGGGTATCATGTGGATATCATGGGTTGCATATATATACAGTCACATCACTGTAATGCAAGACTCTTGTCTAACGTCTTTGTGTGACCTGAAGTTTAGTGAATATAATGTTGTACTACTTGCTTCTATTCTATGGTAGCATTAAAGGAAGAAAAAAACACATATAGTACATGTACAGACTATGTTCATAAAAAGTAAAAATCTAAATATTATCATTAACACTTAGCCTTTTGCAGAACAGACAAATGCAACTAAATCTTCAAGTCAGTGTGTGAAGAGAAGTTTTACAAATCTTGTTAATATGAAACACTACTAACCCCTGCTTTATAAGTACCCATGATTCCATATTTGCAAAATTGTAAAAGTGCACATAAAGGTTTCTTATGGAAAACAAACATACATTTACATGTATGTTGTTTTTGACACTTTTTTGTGGTTGCTTATATGTCACATATTTTTATAGAAATAACACTTCAATTTGTGTACTAGAAAAAGCAATATAACATTTATTATGAGTTGGTAAAATCCACTGGCATCAGATCTATGGTTATTTCATTAGAAGAGATTATGAAAAACTCGGTAATTTAGTGATTTGTATTATTATGTGATAGTATATCATGTTTATAAAGGTTTTTTAAGTATTTCATATTTAATATATCGCATTGTTAACAGTATCATACTCATTCTGAGACTTTTCTTCCAAGGAGATATAACCATCCATACTTCCTTTGAATGATCAGTATTATATTTTGTCGTTTAAAACACTGTGACTAAGTTTCAAAGCAACATGAAAATTATGTGCCTTTGGTCTGAATGTTCTACACACAACTTGGTGTAAGAATAGATGATGTTGATAATTGAAGCAAAATTTTAAAATTCCCAGGTATTTATTCTGTTTTAAATATATTACAAAACAATATACAGACTCAACATTAGTCACCAAGTGCTCCAACAATATTATTCAACTTGGCATTGCTGTCTGTATTCATTCCTTGGAATAGAACAAGCTTCCCAACTGATATATATATATAGAAAAATAACTATTAGTGTCATCTAGTGGAAGATCTGTGCCATACTTAATCAGTGTGACATTGCTGATTGTGAATTGGAGCCCATGTAATAGCACGAGTATCTTATAGGTATAACAAGGTGTGTTTACAGGACAGTATGTGCCACAGGATGGCATGTTGAAATGTGTATATACTCATATCCACATGAAATGTAAACTTTCTTTTGTCTGCCACTATATGTACTCTTGTGTTCACATGTGCATGTATACAGATAGGCATATAAGTACATATAGGTGTAAAAGTCAGCATTAGTTAAAAGTTGGTAGTATTGACTGGTACACATACTGGTAAGAAGTACTGCCAAAAAAATAAGATAATAATAATAAAATATTATACTGGTGCAGAAGACCTTGTCTGCACCTCTTTAGTTTTGTACATAACTACATTTGGCTTTAATGTCTGCAGTTATTGCGCAAGTATGCCTCACTTCTATAAACACCATAGTTTTGTAAAGTAGAATTTTTTTGTTATATGTAGTTATTTCATTTTAAATATGCTTTTAAATAACTTTTTTTTTTCCCATTCTATTTAGGTACTGTTCATACGGAAAATCAGAAGATAAATTGAAGCATGGCAAGCAAAAAAAATTAAAGTTTAGTATTTCTAGTTTGTCATCATTGGTGGTTCACATGTTATGAAAAATTACTGCCATTGTACATAAAAAAAATTTAAAACACTAAATCAATTGTGTATATAGTTGTTTTTAATTAAACTACATCTTGAATAATTTTAAAATGATTTTTGTAGAAAGTGTTTTGTTTAAAGGAAAGACAATTTTTTTTTTTTTTCGTTACAGATACTTGTTAGGAGTTTTAACTGCACATGTCAAGAAAAAGCAACCTGAACTTGAAGATGCTTTGGTGAAGATAAAAAAGCTCAAAGGTAGATGTAGAATGCAAGTAAAATGACCAAAATCACAGAAGTTTGTTTTTAATTATGGGGTTTTTCATTGTGGAATATTTTCTTTTTGATAAAAAAAAACTGATCTAGAAAAAAAAAACATGAAAACATGACTTGTATGTAATTAACTACAGCAATCAATGTATACTCTTATTATATACAATAGTTTTATTAAAAACCAAGAAATTTTAAAAAATGCATGTTTTATATTTTGATAAACAAAATAGGTAAAACATGTCAACTAATAAAAAGGAAAATAAGTTAATTTCATCTTGGCATCTTTGCCCAGTAATAATAAGTTGAAAGAAATGTCTGTATTGTAACAGACTGTTTTTTATCTTAGTGTATCCAACATTTAACTGAACCATGGCGATGAGACCTTGTAACAAGGGTCTGATGATCAGAATTTTTGTGAGAATTTGGCAATGAGGTCTTATTGTGACAGTCTGGTTATGACATCTTATTGTGAGGGTCTAGTAATGAAATCTTGTAACAGGGGTCTGGTGATGAGACCTTGTTGTGAGGGTCTGGTTAACACAAAGCTGACATTTAAAGTATGAAACTGCATATACAAATAGTTTCAGAGAAATTTTTATCTCTCATCATCCAACCCAACTGATGAATTCTGGTATTGAGAGAAAGGATTCATGAACAGTGACTTGTAGGAGACTGATCTGAAAAGCTATTTTTACGCACACTTCATTTATAATAAAAAATAGACAAATTGAAAGGAATATAGAAAGAAAAAAAACATGATTTTCTTACGTGATTTTCTTCATAAAAGCTAGACATACTGCTTTCTAATGGTTTAAACCAAAGTTTTTTAATTTTAATCTGTTGCTCATGGTTTGTTTCATTAAACATCAAGAATGCAAGCCAAAAAAATTTTTCTTACAGTATTTAATTGTAATAGGTGATCTAGTTTTATATGTTGCAATTATTTTTACACCTTTATTTCATGTTGTACTTTGTATGTGAAGTTATTTGTACATCATACTTTAATGTAGATCACTTAAGAAAATGGATTTTGTGTGCTGAATAATTAAAAGCATGGGCATGTCTCACACTTTTACTCGTATTTCAAATCATGAATGCTTTGCCTGTAGATCCATTTTGAATAATCTAGATAAAAAAATACTAGTCAAAGAATATTTTGGTTTTAGGTACTGTTTAAGCTAAAAGAAGTATAAGTGTAAGCATTCTTCACTGATATCATACTTTAAAACATTAGATTAATTTATTCATTCGTAATAGTGAACAAATTATTTTATAATTGAAACATTTTTTATGAAACTATGTTCATTTAATCTTTGTTATGCTCTATCTACTTTGATATTTAAGTATACTTCAAAAGACCCAGAAGCAAGACTGCTTTTAAATAGCTGACTATTCTTTTCCTGAAGAATAGTCAAATATTCAAAAGTATTTGCACTTCTGGGTCTTTTGAACTTAACATGAGTTGTTTTTTTTTGTGATTTTTGTGCTAAGTGTTTCATTATATTCTGATATTTAGTCATTTTATATAATCTTTTACACTATTAAATGTGTGAGACTGATCCAAAATATATTTAATAAACTTGCAAGCTTACTTTCAGACTCAACTTCAAACTGTGAAATTACTCCTCTTGTTTCTGCTGATGAAGCATTAAAGTACCTGTTATACATGGTGAATGTAAATAAACTGTTTGATGTTGCTCTTGGTACATACAGCTTTGATATGGTCCTAATGGTGGCTGAAAAAACCCAGAAGGTGAGATGAAATTAGAAAGTCTTTATGCGAAGATATAAAACAAGAATACAATACAAATATACTACCAGTGTTATTTTAAAAGAAAATACTTTCAGTAGTGTAGCATAACATTTACTGTTGTAAGTTGTCAGTCAGCTCTCATCAAAATGAATATAAAAGATAATTTAGAGATAATAATTTTAATAAAAATTTAAATAGAAAACGTCTCCAAAGAGAGTTTCAGCAACATAACATTATACATCAATTATATAGTTGCTTGCTATTAGTTACAAAAATCATATTAGCAAAGGGGGCAACTGCCCAAGGGCCCGGGCGAATGAAACCTGGTCATGCTGTAAAGCCCACAAAGCATCTTTAGGCTATATCTTCATTTAATGATAAAAACCATAGTTTTTGGCTTTTCTTTGCATATAGATGCTTGATACATTAAGAACAACTGAAATAATAATTTGAGTAATAATTAATATGTATTTGTTACTTTATAGATTTAATAGATATTTGTTGTTACTTTATTAACGTTTTTATGCTTATACTGTGAGATAAAAACGGCTGCTGCTATGATTTTGTCTGGTTTATGAGCTTGTTGCTGTCCTATTTTTAGGATCTTCTTTTTAATAAATTCTTGAAAATGTTAAAAAAAGAGAGAGAGAGAGAGAAAGGGGCTCAGCGAGGATATTTGCCCGGGGCCCGTGCTGGCTCTCGACGTTCCTGGTTATATATGTGCTATTCTTCAAATATTAAATGTTTATGATAATTAATGATCATTTATATATATGTGTGTCCAAATATTTGTTTTTTGAGTTTATCTACTAAACTATTTGTTCACTAATTGAACTTCTTCAAGATTATAATACCTTGGACACCTTACTTTGGTGTTATTTTGACACTTCTTTAAATAATTATATATAACCCTTTGATGCTTCCAATTGAACATTGTTGGAAATGTTGACAATATTTGTAAATTTTATCCCACAGTTTGAATGCTTTTAAAATGCCTATTAAAATACTTGGAAATAATCAGGAAAAATCATGCAAAAAAAAAGAGAAAATAACAAGCATTTTGCAAATTTACAACTTGGCAAGAATGATTGATAGTTTCTAATAGGTTTGTAAATTTGGCTTGCAAAAAGCTGTGTTTATGTTTATGCATTTCTGTGATTTCATGAACTCTATTAAAGTAATGACTCATTACAGTAAATAGCAGTTATTGATATACCGCAAGCGTTAAATATCATTAAGGTTGCTAACTTTCTGTAAATGAGATATTAAAAGTGATCATATATATTTGAATTAGAATCCATGGTTAAGAAATTTGGTAAAGTAAATCTTAGTTTTCGTTAGCTGCAGTGAAATTATGTATTAATAATGAATCAAATTTTATTTGTGTCAAAATGGCTTGAAAATTATAGTTTAAAAAGCTGTGCAGTTCTTATTTTTATGTTTCTTACTTTACTTTTTTGTGTAATTGTTTAAAACCATTGACAGAAAAAAGCTTATCAAATGAAATTAATGTAAAGGCTTGCATTTATTATATAATAGAAAAGAGTTGGGCATTTAGCCCTTAAATGCATAACATGGATCACAAAGCTGATGATGAAATTTGTTTGGTCAGTACATATTTTTCCAATATCTCAGTTGAAACTTTTCACTGAATGTAACATTGTTATGTAGTCAAAACACATAATACTTGAACACTGTATTGCACATTTGTCAGATGTTAAAAATAATTATCATAAATTTAAGTAATGCATTTATCATAGGTGCTTTGCAAATTTGTAGAATATAGAAACAACATCAAGAGCATGCTGAAGGTATGCTAAATATATCATCATCTTCAAGATGTTCATTGTGCCCTACCTTGAAGGACTGAAAAACTGACACAACTTGTGTAAAATGCTATTTATATATCTGCTCTGAACATTAAAAATAACATAAATAACTGTACATGATAACTGCAGTAAATAGTTAGCTGGAAATTTTGTAATAAAATTTGTTATTGACTTCACCTGGTGGCTTGTTTTGTTTTTTTCATCAAAGAAATGCTATGTTTCCATTATTTTTCTTCTATTTTCAAACTGATATGTCCTAATGTATATCTGAATTATTCTTTATTAGTCAAAGATATGTTTTTTTCATTTCATAGTTAAATTTTATATTTAATATTATTTTAATCCTCTTCTTCCCAATTGGATCAATCGTGATCCACATGTTTTGCACTAATTAACATTATGTAAAATACCTTGTGCATTTAAGGGTTAAAAAATTAACAAAGGTCAAAATATTTTCACAACTGTTTTAATTTCTGCTATTTATAAAAATAAATAGAGTTCAATTCACTATTTTGTTGTAGGATCCGAAAGAATACTTACCGTTTTTAAATGAGCTACAACAACTGGACCCTACTTATCAAAAGTATAAAATTGACTTACATCTTTGTCGATTTAGAAAATCACTCCATCATTTATGTAAATGTGGTAAGTAAATGTGATGTCAGTATTGTATTAAGCACTGTATCTAGTGTTCTAAATTTCTTATCTTTTAACAACATTTGTAATATACTGTATAATGAAATCTGTTAAGTTTGTGTATGTATAATATAATAGGTGGTGTGTTTTGTAGAGCTGAGCAATTTAATTGATATAATCAGTTACCTGTGAGTAGCAATTACATTGATTATTGTCCCATAAAGAAATTGATTAATGTCAAAAAATAATAAACTAATCAAAATTAGACCTTTCAGTTATTTACTGTTTTTGATTATTCCAAATATCCAAGTAATCAAAATATAATTATTATGTATTATTAAGTACAAAGCTACGTAATGGACAGGTGTGGAGGGATGCTTCATGATTTGAAAGTTGTGGGTTTGATTCCCATTGCCACTAAGTTTACTCGTCTTATCTTTGTTGTTGGAAAGCTACTAATGCTATTTTCTATCATCAGTAATTTTGAACTGCTGAATAGAGGGAAAGCAACTGGCTGTTATCACCCAACTAAACTCTCTAGCTACTTAAGTATTAAATAAAATGCAAATTTACTGTTTATTTCTTTACACTGTATTATGTTTCTAATTTGTAAATGCATAACTCTATTCTTTAACCCTATCGTGACGGGGCATCCTTTACTGCACATGTCACAAGATTTTAGTGATTTACATTCAAAATTTTATTAATCTACTTTTTGTTTATGTTATGCCAATTAGTTTAGCATAAAATATTAGCTAATAATCCATATTTTAATGGTATATAAGTTTAAGCTCTTAATTTTATAAGGCAATACTTAAAAAAAAATTGAATTTCTCCTAGTGTGATACATGACATTTTCTCTAGGCATCTCCTCTTCTGTTTCATCTACCACCCATCCAATAAGTATGAAATTCAACATAAATTACTAATTATAAAATCTTCATTGCTCAGACGAACCATAATTTTTATAGCCTTCAATTTAGTTTGGTTACAGAGCTATCAAATAGAAAATCAGACCCCTCCTGCCGCATTCTCTTTTTCACATTTCATTGGTAGTTAGTTCTCTCTTACGTTTCATTATATATTACCTATAACCAATAGAAAGTAAAGGTTTTCATCTATCAAATGATGTATTGTACAACGTTGTGTTCTGAAGAGATAATCGTCAATTTCACACTGAGTAGCAACATCATTCCCATGGGAAAGTTAACGACTAGTTTGGATGAATTTGTAATGGCTCTTGTCGCATAGTTAGAAAGCCAGGAAAATTTTGAGTAAGTGAATTTG
>NW_013668384.1:167296-169897 GCF_000517525.1 Limulus polyphemus | reverse complement strand
AAATATACAATCTTAAGGAAACTTGTTCAAGTCTCAGAGAAGATTGGTCAGTCACACATACTGGTAACTGCTGATATGGCTATTTAAAGCAAAGCCCAACAAATGATTTAGGCTAAGCCACCAGCACTAGAGAAAAAAGTTACCATGAGGCTCGGAGTAATGCACATTATAATGGACTTTCAGGCTACTAATGATATAATATTCACTGATGTGGTTCTTTTGGTGCTGCTGAGTCGAGTGTCTATGCTCAAACCACTGTTCGACAGATGTTTGAAGGCAAAAATGTTTCACATGTGAATAGAGGTATTATGATAGTCTCTGAAGCATTGTGTAGAGTTTTCTGCATTGCTATGCAATCATGGTTCCAGCTGATCAATTGAACAATCAACAATGTGGTATTGCAGCAGAAGGTCGATGATTTTCAGCAGGTGTTTACCCAGTCCGACAGAATGATGTCTTCAAGTATAGCCATACAAGTTGAAAATAAATACATACCAGGGATCCAGGAACTCATCACGGAGTTTAGAGCCACTGAAAGATAGCTTTCAGCTACATTTGCTTTCTGGTATGATTTGATGAAAGGAGCACGAGATCTGCTTCATCTACTTTGATCAGAAAGAGAAGGAAACTTTTATCTCCACCACAACGTAACACCGGAAACTATTCAATGGTTTCAAGCAGCAGGCAAGAGTCTCTATGTCAAATATATTCCTGTGTAAATGATTCATGTTATCATACAGAATCAAAATCCACAAAATATTGCCACTTGTCTTTCTGAACTCATCAGTATAATCATAGGTTTGGTAGCTTCACCCGAGGTGACCATTAGTTTGGCTGGATTTCTATATGTGGACAAGAAGAGACACAAAGATTTCATGTATAAGAGATTGGTAGCAGAAACAGATCAGTCAGCTATAAGGACACTGAACCATGGAACAAGTTACTAACATTTTTAGACATGCACAAGCCAGTGAACTAGACAAAAAAAAGTAAAAGTCATGGTTGATTCAGAGGATTTATTAAGACAGCTTTTGGCTGTTACAAAGCAGAGGGAATTAAGTCTACAGATAGTAATGGAACATAAACTAACAGCTTTACCATCAGCCTTATTTCATGATGATGGAAGCATGAGGTAATCCACTAAAGCTAACCTTGCTAAGAAGATAAAAGCCACATGTGAAGAGCTTTACATACTTACACACTTCAATGGTCAAATTATTTACATGATCAATTGAATTACATTTCTCCTGTATCAGAAAGAAGCACCCATTTATTCATTTGACGATCTTGGATAGCTCATACTGTCGCACATAATAGCCCTGCTAAAAAGACAGCTAGATATTGATACAGTTGTGTTTGTATTTGATCAATATGATGTTGTCCACTCCATCAATCAGTTTGAGAGAGTTCGTCGAGGGACGAGTTGTGATGGTCCTTCTGCAAGGCATAAGATCACGAAAATGGATAGTTCCAAACTATCATAAGTTTTTGACAAACTCTAACAATAAGGCAGCATTAGCAGAATTCATCAACAACTAATATTGGAAATAGCACTAAATGTGTTTGTAGACGACCACAGCATTTTGCTAGCAGGAGGGTTTCCAAACGGGGCCCATATCAAATGCATAAAAAGTGATGGCATCATCGATGAAGAAGGTCCTTACAGTACACATTAAGAAGTTGATACCAGGATGAAGTTCCACTTCATCATTCGCTCTGATAATACAGACGTTCTATTATTGCTGTTGTACTATTGCAGTAAAGAACTGTCACCAGGATCAATGTATATGCATGCACGGCATGGTGGTAAATACATCAACAGAGAAAAGTTTACACTCATATAGACCATCTGTGAACAGTTGGGAGACTCTGTATGTCAATGTTAACCATATATGTTTTAACTGGATGTGACACCACGAGCAGCTTCTTGAAAATAGGAAAGAAGACAGTTTTCAGCAAGCTACAACAGAATCAAGACATGTAGTCTGCATTGGCATCATTTGTGACAACAAACCTCCAGGAGAGAATACCAGCAGTTCGATCATACATTTATCCCTTTATGGAAATCAAAAGAAGGAGAATGGAAAACTATGTTCTACTCTGGATGAACTGGGGTATGTCTTAGCCACAACAACAGACAAGTTATTGTCCACATTCCCTCCCACAGAGAATTCCTTTCGCCAGCATGTAAACGATCTCATTATCAAGCCACAAGTTGGTGCCGCAGCCGTGATCCAAAACCAACTCTTAAAAACCCAATTGGCAATGGCTGAAAAGTTGGACAGGAGGGCTTGTTGTAGCCACTATTCTGGTTGAAAGATGCAGTACGAGTAAATGTTTGGGATCTAACCTTTCTTTACTGTTCTGACAGTGGATGCAGTGGTGTACACAGCTGCCATTGTCGTGTTTCGAGCCTCCACAGAGATCTGCTCATGTAATGGAAAGGAATGTGGTAATGCAAAGAAATTGGTTATGGACTTTGACAGTGATGATGATAATGACCAAATAGCCTTTTACGTTTGTTTATGTGTGTGTTTGAATGAGGAATAATAAAATATGTTACTATGTTTGCATTTTTCTTCATGAAAACAGAATTGTATA
>NW_013668384.1:161697-166296 GCF_000517525.1 Limulus polyphemus | reverse complement strand
AAACTAGTTTTTTTTTTTTTCCCCGATTGGTTTGTTTGAAGTTAAGCACAAAGCTACACAATGGGTTATTTGTGCTCTACCCACCACGGGTATCGAAACCCGGATTCTAGCGTTGTGGGTCCGCAGACATACCACTGTATCACTGGGGGGGGGGATACCAGTTTTATTAAGTAAAGACTTGTGTCGTTAAAATTTCGTCGGAACGAAGTTACGGAAAAATCAATTAACAAACGGAGACGTAACATAGCGTTTGTTACAGAGCGACTGTTGAAAGTAAGTGTATCGTTAAGTTGTATTCGGAAAGAATAAACCAGTTTTATTTAAGAAAGGACTTGTGTCGCTAAAGTTTCGTCGGAACGAATTTACGGAAAATTAACTAACGACTGGAGGCGTAACAATAAGTTATACCACAACTTTTTACATCACAAAAGCCTAAAAACTGGTGCCGCTATATTGCCATTGTTACATAAATCCTAAAGCAGTATGCGCATGCGTATGGTATTAGCGAGACAGTCATTTAAATTATTGTTTTACTAGTTTTAACTATATTGTACTGTTAATTTACGAGTGTCAAGCAAAATATTTTAGGTAATACTAATGCTATTTTTCGTTATTATAGCAATTTATTATTGTATATTTCATTTAGTAAAAATAATTTGTTCGTGTACTTGTTTTAAAGTTTAAATTTAACACATAAATAACGCACGAATTTTATCATTCACTCGGTTTCATTTTCTGAAACTGGCAGCATGCGAGTTATTAATTTAAATTTGTTAATTAATCCTAGTAGTGCAACAGTACTTGTAGAGATAATTAGTCCTGCAACGTACAAACAGCTTTGGTGTTAATCTTTGACAATGACAGCTCGACGTGATTTCAAGCAATTTGTCACAAAGTTAGTTCAAAAACTACCTTCACTGCTAGTACTGGTATTACATTTGAAAAAAAAAAATTATCTTAATATATGGGAAGAAAAGTCATCATAAATGTTCATGTAAATACAAATATTAAATTTAAAATCATTTTTATATTATTGAAATTATGTGAGCATGTTGAAAATCCATTAGGAATTATGAAAAAACTGAAACTATCAATAATTAAATTCCCGAATGGTTCAAAGGTATTTCAGTAGTCCTAGTTTTACATTTTAATGTATTTTTATATATGAGGTGTATCTAGTATAGAGTAAAAACCTAATCCCTACTTAAATCAATACATGTTTAAACTGCATCAAACTGTTGGTAAAGGTTTTTACAGTATTTTACTAATCATATTGTATTAAAGTCACTTTATGTCATATAATGTTACTTTTAATATAAATATGTGAAAAAGATAAAGCTTATAGTTTCATATGAAAGTTAGCAAGATAATGTGAATATTTAGAATAGAATTTATTGAATTTTTTCAGATTTATGAAGGATGCAAGTTTTATTTCTTAGGTGAAGCTTCTATGTAATCATGGAGGTATTGAAGATAAAGGTTGAACCCTTTTCTGATGAGAAGCAGGATGCTTTAATCAATATCAAGTTGATGGAAAATGAAACCTTTAGGATAACCAATAGTAAGTCTGTATATTTAGAATATTAATATTTTGCTTTCTTCCTAACATTAATAGTATAAATTTTACCTGTTTTAATTTAGCAGTGTTCTTGAATTTTCCATCATTAATTGAAAATTTCTTATTATGATTTTTAACTGTTCAAGTATCTGTATCAGAACAGAAAGTAAAATTGGTTATTTTGGGCTTTGATGTCAGAAACCTGAATCCACTAACATTTTTGTAATCTTATTCTATACCATCACCTGTAATTAATGTTAAACTTGAGTACTTCCATCATACTTACCAACAATTCTCCACATACCCACCTTCCATGTGGCTTATCAGTTGACAGTTTCTTCTCTAATTGAGACCTTATTGGTTATTGACTATGGAAGCCATCAGTGCTATGTTGGCACTCAGTGATAAACATATTTGTATCTGACAATGAATTTAGAAGAGATCTGTTACATATTTCAGTGTTGTATCAAGTATTAATTACCAATAAATGTATTTAAAGCTAATTGGATGTACAATGATTTCATCAATGCTTTGTTGGTCCTGATTGAACAATATATATGGATTGAATACGAGTGTATAAGGATCTCATTGTTGCTTTGTTGACATTCGTTAATCAACATATTTGTACTAACTATGGATGTACTAATGAATTGTGTATGTTTCTTTGGTTATGATTGTTCTACAAATTTGGTTCATGAATGTTGAGTCACTTTTGGTTCCCTCATTGTTATTTCTAATTCAAGTCAGTACTAATGTAGTGGAAAATTGCCCTTATTCATCTGTTAAATAAGCCTGGTATTTTCCCAAGTTTGGCTTATGTTTCCAAGGGACAGGAATTATAAACTGACCCATTTTTTTCACAACACTTCTCCTGACTTTTCAGTTTATCACTCAGGTGTTTGTTAATACAGATATTGAGCATATTTCTGTAATACAAGAGGGTGTAGTTTTATAATGTGAATTAATTTCCTTGTGAGTATTAGATAACTCCACTTAATAACGGCAGCTTTGAACAGAAAATTTATAGAGTACTTGTATTTGAAAATTTAAGTTTTAAACCTACATTAGAATTTAAGGAGACAGAACACATTTAATGGAGAAATTGAACATAGTCTTTATTTACAAAGGAAAGTAAACAGAAATGTGTTTGTACATATGTAGACACTGACACAATCATTTCTGTCAAGTCAGAATACAGTTGCACAACTTTCTACTTCTTGGGACTGATTTCTGTAGATCTGTATTCAAGCATGAACTGGGTTCAAATGAGAAAGGATGACTGCTTCAGTTATGCAAGAAAACTTGTAACCATTCTCTTGTTTTGTGGGAAAATGTGCACCAAAATTTTACATCAGGTCAAACTAATTTCTAAAACAGTTTAAAAAACTATTTTAGTATATATTTTATGCTTAAGACAAATCGTAATCCACAAATGTTTACATTATGCTTTGATGTCATGCGAGCTGGAAAGAGGTTTAAAGTCGCCTCTCTCCTATCTTGACTTAAGCTTTTCTAGAGGGACCTTCCATAAATCTCTGAGCAGAAGACAGGACAAAGCCATAAATGCTTTGTTGGCACTCAGTGATAAACATATTTGTATCTGACAATGAACAGAAGGGATCTGTTACATATTTCACTGTTGTATGAATAAATGTATTTTTGAACTAACTGGATGTACGAGGATTTCATCAATCCTTTGTTGGTCCATATTGAACAATATATATCGCAGCAAACACATTTACCTAATAAATATGTGTTTATAATGTGGTTTGGTAGAGTTTATGTAGTTAATTTACATAAGAGTCTGGACTACCAGAAACATTGTTACTGCTTTGTAATATTATGTACCTGTATACAACCAACTAGGTATGTTAAAACACCAACATGGTACATTCCTATTACCATTCTACTATATTGTAACTACCAATATACAACTAACTTGGTATGTTAAAATACCAACATGGTACAATCCTATTACCATTCTACTACATTGTAACTACCAACATACAACTAACTTGGTATGTTAAAATACCAACATGGTACAATCCTATTACCATTCTACTACATTGTAACTACCTTTTCCATTGATTTTTACATCTTCTTAGTACCTTGTTTATATCTTTTAGTCCCACCCACAACACTTTTAATTTATTCATTTGTGAAAATACGTTAGAAGTAATATAATTTAATCAATGTCACTGATACAACATTACAAAAACAAATTTTAGAGATTTTTGGATACAACATTACAAATTACAGAAACAAATATTATGCATTTTTTGATAGAACAATATAAATTACAAAATAAATTAGACATTTTTTATACAACATTATAAATTTCATTTTTTTTTCATCTATAATTATAATATAGTATCTATTCATCTGAATCAAACTTTATTGTTGTGGTAGTTGACCTGGGTGTACTGGAAGATTTCAAAGCAGCTCATGCCTATAAATATAAAAGACCAATTTAATTGAACAGACCAATACAGCTAACAATAAAATCATAAATCAAAAGGTCTGAGGTTTGTATTTTTATCTTGCTGCCAAGGACTATAATATTATTATGTGCCAAAACATTGTTGATTAAATTAATCATTATAAACACCTGCTATACAAATATAATTGCATCTAAGTTTATGTCATAATTAAATGAGTATTTTTGTTTCATGTAATAAGAAACTCGGAGTTGGTACATGACTTGGCAGCGATGTCATTGTATTCTCTATTTTGCTTTTGTCTTGAATGCATTTCAAGTATTATATTCTGTATATTTTAATCGCTATATTTTATTGTATATATTAGTTAACAGTATTAACCAATAGGAGTACATCACTTTATTTGTCAATATATTTACCAGGAACAGGTATCCATTATACTTGCTTGGTGCATATTGAATAGTTTTTACCATCTGCAGCTCAACCTGGTATTTGGGGTGAATTTGTTTACACACCTCTATTGAATCATTAAAAAGTTTATTATTGTAATTTACAATAACATTGTCAAGTTTAACAAAGATAGGATTTTACCTCTGTAACAAT
>NW_013668384.1:151963-160999 GCF_000517525.1 Limulus polyphemus | reverse complement strand
TTACCTAATTAACTTTGTATGTCATTGATAGCTTATAAACAGCCTTGTTCATTGTTACCTAACTTTGTATGTCATTGATATCTTATAAACAGTCTTGTTCATTGTTACCTAATTAACTTTGTATGTCATTGATAGCTTATAAACAGCCTTGTTCATTGTTACCTAACTTTGTATGTCATTGATATCTTATAAACAGTCTTCTTTGTTACCTAACTAGCTTTGTATGTCATTGATATCTTATAAACAGTCTTGTTCATTGTTACCTAATTAACTTTGTATGTCATTGATAGCTTATAAACAGCCTTGTTCATTGTTACCTAACTTTGTATGTCATTGATATCTTATAAACAGTCTTGTTCATTGTTACCTAACTAACTTTGTATGTCATTGATATATTATAAACAGTCTTGTTCATTGTTACCTAACTAACTTTGTATGTCATTGATGTATTATAAACAGTCTTGTTCATTGTTACCTAACTAACTTTGTATGTCATTGATGTCTTATAAACAGTCTTGTTCATTGTTACCTAACTTTGTATGTCATTGATATCTTATAAACAGTCTTGTTAATTGTTACCTAACTAACTTTGTATGTCATTGATGTATTATAAACAGTCTTGTTCTTTGATACCTAACTAACTTTGTATGTCATTGATATATTATAAACAGTCTTGTTCATTGTTACCTAACTAACTTTGTATGTCATTGATGTATTATAAACAGTCTTGTTCATTGTTACCTAACTAACTTTGTATTCCATTGATATATTATAAACAGTCTTGTTCTTTGTTACCTAAATAACTTTGTATGTCATTGATATCTTATAAACATTCTTGTTCATTGTTACCTAACTACCTTTGTATGTCATTCATATTTTACAGACGGACTTGTTCATTGTTACCTAACTAACCTTTTCTGAATATTATTGTTTTCATTGCACACATTCAGTCTACTGACTGGGCTTATTGTCACAAATAGATAATTTTTTTTAAAATAACCATACATGTAATTTTTACTGTGTTTACTGTACCAAAATAATAATTGATTAAAACTGAAAATATCCAGATATACATTCTGATAATTATTCTGTTCAGTGGCAGGTCTTGGAATGTTTACTTGTTGTTTCTGTCCTTCATGTTGAAGCTGGGCCACAGGCAGAAAGTCCCCAACTTCTTTAACATTCTTTGTACAGAATCTCCAAAATTGTACCAAGGCACTCAGGACAGCAACCTGAAAAATTATGTTACATGGATGCTTGATTATATCTACAAGTTGGCATACATTTGATATGTATAAACTATTTATATCCATGATAATAAATATCAATGAAAAAATTGTTATTTATTATTTGACTCACCAGTTTTTCTCTGGCCTGTGTTTTCTGATAGCTTGGTACAGATTTGGTCCAGGTCTTCCCATGTATTCAGAACAAGGAACAGTAGCTGCCCAATTAACATAATATTGTATGTAGATATAAGCAGTGCAGTCTTTAACTCTCTCAACACAGGCTCAGTCAAGTTGACCAACCATGTGATCTCTTTGTACTCATTTAAAGTCTGTATAGATTTAATACTTCTAACTTTCAATATAGTGTGCATATCTTCATAACATTTAGCAGTCTTTCAATTAATATTATATGACTTTCACATACAAAAAATCATATTTTTTAATGAAGTATTTTTAATAAAATAAAGATTTGTCCACCAATACATTGAGTATTTGTTTTGAATAGTCCATGTGCAAAGTAATTTTTATGTTAAGATTAAAAATACTTTTCCTCATCTCAAAAACCTCAAATTTCCTTTATGTCATCCCAAAAACCTCAAATTTCGTTTGTGTAGTTCCTAAAACCTCAAATGCATTTCAAACGTTTTTTTTTCAATCAAATTTTATAGTTTATTTTTATTTTCTGTATCCTATCTCAAAAAGGGATTGATCAAAGTGACCGACCCTGTAACCACCAAAAAAAAATAAAAAAATAAACCTAAATTACCCTTTTTTTCTTTCTAGGATGACTTCAGATTGTAACATGAATCTACATGGGTTTATCCTAAGTAACTATAAGTTTGTAACAGTATACATCCATTTATAATTAAGTTGTATTGTTTTATTGCCCTATGAACCATGTCTAATTACTATCTGCATCATTATTTGTTGTAAATCACTCGGGGAACGTGTAGTTCATGTTACACTAACAAATAACATTACCCAATAGCTGCTCATGTGTATGTCTCATGAAACATTTTTATTATGATATTATTATTATTTATTTTACCTATTCTAATCTTAACGAACCTAAAAGGATCCTTATTTTTACATTTTAGTTACTTTTGTAATTATGCAAAGAGAATAAACATGAAAAACAAGAAATAAAATACGAAACCAATATTTTTTTTTCTTGCTGTCAGGTTTCAAAGAGAATTAACACTAATTTTTTTGAAAGAACTTACAACAAAAAAAGCAATAAGAATAATGTTCATGCTAACTATTTAGACTTGGACATTAATTTAGTAGAATATATATATCTGAAAGAACTTGTCTCTACTTTAATTAGGATAGCCTTCTACTTCAACCTGTATAAAGAAATTACACATCTTCACTATTAGCTTCCTTAAAAGTCGTGAAATCGTACAATACTAAATACCAGTAGCTTGTTGACAAGACTGTTAAGCCTAATATTTGAGAATCAAACATATTAAAGATTTTACCACTACTTTGTCTTCACATTAAAGTAATTAAGTTTATCTTTAATTTTATAGAAGTAACAAATAACTTGTCTTTACTTTAGTTGATATTAATAATATAATAATACAAGTTACAATATAATATATTGATATATAACCTACCTATAAGCTAAATTTCAAGTCCAACTACTAAAATTAAAGTCAAGTAACCAAGTTTATCTTTAAAATGTGAAGTGATAATCAACTATACTTTAGATTGTATTTACTTAATAAAACAATGTACTTAATCCGTTTTATGATTTACCAATGAGTTGAATTATAGCTAAACCTAAAGTACTGTTACACATCCTAATCTAATGTTAGTTACTTAGCTCTAACTTAAAGTTTAATCCTACAATTTTTATTTAACAATCCTTTTAAATCAAGCTATTCATTTGTTTATCAACTCAAATGACTACAAATAAGAAAATTAATTTTAAATGATATTCAGATATGTTCAAGTATCAAGAGCTTAACTTTCTAATGTCCTATAGCATTCTTTCTGTTCTTCTAAATACATTGTGTGCATTTTGATTATAATTTAGTAAAACACAAATTATATTTAATCTTGTTATTTACATTATTTGTACTTCTAGCTCCAGGAAAAGTTGATTCCTTGGAAGAAAGTTCTCTACATACAGTTTTGAAGTTTGATGTAACAAAAGAGGAGCAAGAAGAAAAGTGTGATGGAACATCAGAGAAAAATGAGGTAATTAAACTTTTTACAGTTGTGTTATTAAAGATAATATGTAGCTGTAATTGTGTCTTTCTGGACTTTGTTTGTTTGGTATATGATTAATAATGACATGTTTGTAGTCACAAGCTGAAGAAATTCACTACAAGTTTCCTGCATTGTTGCAAATAAACTCATTGGGGGTCTTCTTACAGCTGTAATATTGCTGGTCCAGAAGAATGTAAACATGTTTTATGAAGAGAAATAGCCAGTACCTAGTGAAAATCATTTGACACTATAGTTATTTCACGATCTAAACATTGAAAATGCTTGCTCCAGTCTTTTATACCACACTCGAATGCCCATGGCAAATTCTAATTTGCAAATTTCTCCACCAACTTCAATGGGCCCTCTATCTAGGTACTGTATATAAGCACCTCATTCAGATGATGTAATCATTTTTTCTTGACAAAGCATTCGGCTGTGTTTTTATAAGCAGGAATGTTGTGTTTATTCACAATTTACTGTGAGACTTTGAACTTGGTTTGCATTACTACAGTTATATCTTCATATATTTATAAATTACTCTAATAATAATAAAAAAAACTTTACCAACGGATATGAATTCCCGAGTTAATATTTCTGTTACGGAGTCTATTGAGACCTCTCCTGTTCCACCTCTGTTATCTGGTATTTCTCAATGACTCAGTGAGGCTGTTTGTTATATGATAACTTGTGAGATGGACACATATATATACGGACTGATGGTGTCTTTCTGGGGGGTTATGAGGCAGTTTCTGCAAATAAACTGGATGAGCTGGGGAGACTTTAGACTAACCTTTTTCAGTTCCTTCTTTTACTAGGTTAGCCTCAACAGAGGATCATTTTGATCAGCCCCCTCCAGCCCCTTTTCTTCAGTTGGTTACTCAGGTTTGTGAGGTTTTGGGGGGTCTCTCCTATTGCATTTGACTCTACTCCTTCCTTGTTGGCAGCAAGAACAACAAGTGACTACTTGATTTTTCCTCCTCCTCCTGATTATGCTGTTCACACTGGGAGATTTGCTGCTCAGTTACATGATGAGATATCTATGCCTTGTCCCCCATATTTATTGGAACAGCGTGCTTTGGCTTATCATCAAAGTGTCTTTTAGTTTTTTCCGACCTCTCCTTTGGTTCCCATAATAACATCCATCCATAATCTTGAAGATTTTAGCACGGACAGACCCTCGAATACAGCGTTGGTGTCTATCCCGTGGGTGGGAGCAGTTTACATCACTTTCTGGACATATGAAGTTCTTTTGCCAGGGATCAATGAATATTACATGCTCTGAATTCAGGGTTGGTCATTTAGTTTACATCACCTCCATCTTTATCAGCACAACCTGTTGCCTTGTCACCTTCAACATATTTACGATGAGTGGAGCTTCGTTCCCAGGCTATAAGAGAGTTGTTAGTAAAATGGGCAGTAGTAGAGGGTTGATCCAGTTCTTCCAGGATTTTATTCCAATTTATTTGTTGTACTCAAGAAGACAGGAGATTGGCAACAAACCATCAATCTGTCTCGACTCAACCAATTTTAGATCCTCCTTGATATACTATGGAATCCTTTCTCTACCTACGATGGGACTTTGTGCCAGGGCTCTGGATGACCAAGTTCAATGTTACTGATGCTTATCTGCATATTCCCATAACAGAATCTTCCTGGAGGTTTCTCAGATTTATGCACAAGGGTCAGATGCTGCAGTTCAGGACTCTACCTTTTGGTCTTGCATTAACACCTTATGTCTTCTGCAGAGCTGTTCGAGCCTTTTCTCATCATTTACATTCATTGGACGTGTACACACATCATTATATGGATGACTGGATTCTTCTGGCACCATCCCATCAAATAGCATAACAACACTTTCAAATTCTCATAACTGAAGCCACAAAAGTGGGCTTCCCTGTCTGGAGGCTGGAGAAATCTATTCTGTCACCAATGCAATATCTTGTCCATCTGGGTGTGTTTTTCAGTACTCTTTAAGTCATGTTCAACCAACCCCTATCAGGCTTTAAACCATGGAAAAAGCCATCATGCTTTTACTTGTATCTTCTACTACTGCATGGATGGTTCTCTCTCTATTGGGGATGTGGGCATCCCTTGAGCCTCTTATTCCTTTGGGATGAGCTCATATGAGGTCCATTCAGTGATCACTGCACGATCAATAAATCATGCTTTCCAGTCCTTTGGATCATCCTGTCTCATTACTCAGGAGCAACATCGTCCCAAGATCCATGCATTCACAGACACATCTCTTCAGGGATGGAGAACTTATCTTCAAGGTTAGGAGTTCCAGGGTATTTGGATGGAAGTCAGTTCTACCCTCCATGTCAATGTTCTTGAACTCCTTGCAGTACACCAGGCAATGGTTTAAGTCTGTCTCTCATGAAGGGAAAAATTGTCATGTTACACTCCGACAATCCCACAGTGGTATCTCAGATTTCTCGTCAAGGAGGCGCACATTCTTGAGACCTTGTCTTTATACCTTGGGTCTCCTCTACTGGGCTCATTCCTATTGTATCAGTCTTTTAGCATGTCATGTTTCAGGAGTGATGAATTTAATTGCAAATCACTTGTCTCGATCCAACTGGATTTTTCCGGCAGAATGGATGATATATCACAAGGTTTTTCAGTGGATTTGCTCTCAGTTTTGGTCTCCAATACTTCATCCTCAAGTGTTGGCAGTAGATGTGTTCACTCAGGACTGGACAGGTTTACATCTATATGTCTTTCCCCCAATTTGGCTATTGCCCTTATTTCTGATTATGGTTCGCTACCGAGTTATCTTGGTTGTACCACATTGGCCAATTCAAATGTGATTTTCGCTTCTTCAGTATCTGCGGGTATTTTCTCCTCTACCATTTCCACACTGGCAGTTTCTGATACTACCTTGATCAGACATTCTCCACCCAGGTGTTCAGAAACTCAGTTATCATGCTGGGAAGTTATGTAGACCTTTGCCCAACATAGGGGTTTAACTTCCATGGTTTCTCTGTATTTAACTAAATCTCTCTGTAGGCAAACCACAACCATTTATCAACGGAAATGGAATACTTATCTTCAGGGGTGTCTTAAAAGGAATTTCAACACTATTCATCCTAAAATATCTAGCATATCCCATTTTATGACTTGAGTATTTGAGAAGGATCTTGCTTTGCTTACAGTTGCTTTATATAAGGCATCCTTATCCGCTATTTTTTGGTATTCCAAATATCGGAAGGTTTTTTTGAATCCTCAGTACTACCAGATCTACTCAAAAACATTTGTATTCTTTGATGCAAATGACCTTTTCAATTACCAAATTGTGGTTTTACAGTTGTTTTACATGTGTTGTCTTATCCTCGTTTTGAGCCCTCAGCTTCATGTTCTTTGTTTCACCTTTCTCTTAAATTGTATTTTTTGTTGTTATTGGCTTGTGGACATCGTTGGTTGGTGTTCTTTGCAATTCCTGTGCTTCAGACTCTTCATCTTTCCACATTTGTCCTGCTTTACTCCAATATGTCATATATCACCAGATTGTCATTACTTTGTCAATAGTCCCCTGTTGAATTGCTCTCTGGAAGACATTATGTGGTTTGGTATGTGGATTACTCTTAATACTTTCCTATCTCATTCCTTACATGATCTGGCAGTTTCCTCTTCTGAGGGTTTTTGACTAATCCCTTGTAGCTATTTTGACCAAATTTGTTAGACTTTCACAAGGGGTGAGAATTTTCATCAATCGTGTAATCTTTTTTTCCAGGGTCCCTTTATTTTTTCACTGGATCCCACTCTGTGTCGAGTGTTGCCTAAGCAGGTATGCTTTCTCTTTTCAATTCTGCACTAGTAAACACTTTCACTATAATTACTACAGGTTACAACAGGCTCTGTCAAAATGGGGTGTTCCGTAAGACCATCCAGGTGCTTACCAGATGGTTATTACCTTTTTATCATGGACTGCCACTCATGGACTATCATGAATAAAGCTTGGGTCCCTGGATGTTTTTTTCCAGATGTCAGTAGGAGTGGCACCAGCCTCTGCAGGTGCCTAATTGTAATTCCAGTTCAGATCTGACACAAAGCTATCCGGTTAATGCATTCGATATGGGTCACAGGTGAAAGGCCATGTCATCTCGTTTGTTTACTCACATTCAAAATTTTATTGAACTACTATTTCATGAATTTATGTCAATAAGTCTGATATCAAACTGTAGATTATAATTCAAATTTTAGTACGATATATTACTTAATTTAAAAGCAAATATGAAAAAACAGGTAAACATCGATTTTTGTGTATCACGTGGTATGTTGAATACAGCACTGGTTGAAATTAGTTCACTGGTTCAAGTCTATAGTTTTGTATGAATTAGAAACTCAAATTACTGATATTGACAAGCTAGAATATAAAATAAGAGTCTCTTATCTTTTCAGTTTAAGATATTGCTCATTTAATAAATCAAACACAGTGGCACCCAACCCACCTCTTTCCTTTTTTGGAAACGCTCTCTTATATACGCTTATTTCTATATATGACACGAATAACCAATCGGAAGACCAGAATGCCCCCTTAGTAGTTTTCTCAGCCTATTTGACGGGCTTGTCACCATTTCTTTCTTTTGAGCCAATATTTCAGCAAGGTAGGGTGTGTCTTTAGTCTGCTCAAAATTTCATATTTTTTAAGACTAAAATACATCTTAGTTAATAAGCTTGATAAATTATAGTGGAATTTATGTAATTAATGTAGTAATTTATGATTTTTTAGTTGTTCAAATGTATATATAAAACCTAAAAAAATATATTTTGTTTCATATCCTCCATGTCCAAATTTTTTAAAGGCTTAGCAATCTACGTCAAGGAGTAACAGAGTACAAAGGTCATAACTAGAAGAAATAATTGTTTGCTTTACTTCTTTATTTACAGGTGCCCGGCATGGCCAGGTGGTTAGGGTGCTCGACTTGCAATCTGAAGGTCGCGGGTTCGATTCCCCGTCATACCAAACATGCTCCCCCATCAGCCGTGGTGGCGTTATAACGTGACGGTCAATCCCACTAGTCGTTGTTACAAGAGTAGCCTAAGAGTTGGCAGTGGGTGGTGATGATTAGCTGCCCTCCCTCTAGTCTTACACTGCTAAATTAGGGATGGCTAGTGCAGATAGCCCTCGTGTAGCTTTGTGCAAAAGTCAAAACAAACAATCTTTATTTACTGTTCTATGTTTTAAGAAAAATTAAGAACTTATTTCAAAATAGCAATAATCTATATACATATATAATGTATAATAATTGAAATGTGACTGTATTTTACAAAATACTAGTCTACTATAACAAAGCCAAGAGAAGTTACTTTGTACAGACTAAAGGTCAGTTTTATGTTATTTGATACGGTAACATGAGTTCACGTGAGCCACATCATTATAACTTCTGTATTGTTAGCCAGGCACGTTTGAAAGGTCTATATATTAGAAATACATATATATATTGGTGTACTTTGGTGACAGATTTTCTTGTAGGCAGATTTTGTTGAATAAGAACGATGTCTGTAGGTTTACTTTCTTCTTGGAAACCTTCTCAAGAAGAAAGTAAACCTATAGACATCGGTTTTATTCAACAAAATCTGCCATATA
>NW_013668384.1:141199-151350 GCF_000517525.1 Limulus polyphemus | reverse complement strand
AGGTGTTTTGGACATCTTCAAGTATAGCATACACAATCCTGTCATTCTGAGCCTGAGGTGTTTTGGACATCTTCAAGTATAGCATACACAATCCTGTCATTCTGAGCCTGAGGTGTTTTGGACATCTTCAAGTATAGCATACATGATCCTGTCATTCCGAACCTGGGGTGTTGCCTTTTGGACATCTTCAGGTATGGCGTACACGATCCTGTCATTCCGAACCTGGGGTGTTTTAGACATCTTCAAGTATAGCATACATGATCCTGTCATTCCGAACCTAGGGTGTTGCCTTTTGGACATCTTCAGGTATGGCATACACGATCCCATCATTCCGAACCTGGGGTGTTTTAGACATCTTCAAGTATAGCATACATGATCCAGTCATTCTGAGCCTGAGGTGTTTTGGACATCTTCAAGTATAGCATACACAATCCTGTCATTCTGAGCCTAGGGTGTTTTGGACATCTTCAGGTGGAGAAGAAAGTTTGTCCACTTCAGTGTTGCTTACATTCTTGTCGTGATTCCAGTAGTTTGAAATGCATCACTCTACAGCTACAGCTTCAGATCTGATAACACATATATCTATATCTAACATTGTAGTCCAATTGCCCTAGCCTCCAATGCGGGATATAGGGACCAAGACCCTTTAATTCCAACCCCAAGTTGTGGAACCTCAACTATATGGTTGGGGCTGGTCTATAGTGATAATCACTCATGTACTATTCGCACCCTTGATGTGTAGAGCATACCTGTTCTGGATGTAGTCCGGTTCCCCCACTCGGGTGTCACTAACTTGGTACACCCTTTATCTATGCAGATTCTTTTTGTATGGATAATGCTCTCACTGGCCTCTCCACTTTCTCAGTGTGGGATTCTAGCTATAGTGTCAGCAGATGGTAAGTAGGTTTTGGAAGTTAACGTTTTCTTAAATTGAGAAATGTATTTCCAATAATACTTACCTCTACTGACACTCTTCCACCCTTCCTCCCCACTAAGGGCCAGTGTTAGAGACTGGGATAATGTATGCCTCGAAAAAGTGATAATATGATCTGAATGAGGTGCTTATATACAGTATCAGGATAGAGGGCGCATTGACATAGGTGGAGAGGATATCACAAAAGGCATCTGAGTGGGGGCTACAAAAGACTGGAGCAAATGTTAAAAAAAAAGAAAAAAATCCAATGGTTAGATGGGCAAAGTTGAAACCCTTGGATGTCAAAGAATAGTTATAGTGTCAGTGGAGGTAAATATTATTTGAAATACATTTTTAATTTAGGAAAATGTTAACTTTTAAATTACATCAACTGTTTTATATGGTGTTTGCCTTTTGATAAGGCCATAAGATGGAATTTTGAGGAATTAAAGAATTTTCAGTGGGTACTAACTATTTGTCTTCATAAAACAATATTGCTAATCTACAGATGTTTCAATACAACTTATTGTACACTTTCTACTAATTACTTTTGAAAACCTCATCAGCTTTAGAAAACAAGAACTATAAATTTTGGATTTTTCTTCTGATTGTAAAACTTATTCTGTGTGGAATCAGCCATAAGATTTACAGTAGTTTAGTAAGTTATATTAAACCTGTTCTGAAACCCCATCTCATCATTTCATTCCATGGTTGTTGATGCTCTGTCTGATAGCTGTACTTCTTCACTGTAGCTCTACAGCAGATGGGTTTCCAATTAGTCACTGAATAAAATAGCATGAGTACCCATTTCATTCTTCTGCTGCTTCAACTGTTGAATGGATACGTGAAGAGAGCAGCTTACGTAAATGACTTGTGATGATTTTCCAGCAGAGATCTTTCTTTATTATATTGTATACTTTGCCTGAGGCACATGTATGGCTTTTGCAACTTAGCTTCATGTTCCTGGATTCTTGTCTGTTACAGTATGGCACTCTATTCTTACCACAGTTTGTTGCAGGTATGTCTCTGTGGTTCTGCTTATGAATGGGCAATTAGTGGTGTTTGCAGTAGGTTCATTAAGTAATTACTTTTGCTGTGTAATTTTGTTTTGAACCTTCATAATCAATACAATAATTATGACCTTTACTGACTTGCTTAGTTTTTCTAAGGCCCAGGAATTACTTAATGGAGGTTCCCATCCAGACTTCTTGGGTATTTAGACTAAAGTCGCCTATTTTCAATTATTGTCCATCACGGTTCAGTTTTTCTGGATTCACGGCCATGGCAGTAATTTTGGGAATTGGTGTGATGACACTGCAACAAATTCATCTGATAGTGCTCTGATAGTGTCACAGTCTTACCTATCTCTTATGTTTACTACAGGAATGTTATTAAGGCAGTATTTCACACCAACTGGTGGTTAATTTAGGGGGAGCAACATCACAACATACTTTTCCAGGTAAAACCTTCTCTTGTTTTTTAGCCATCTAGTTTCAGTAAGATTTGGAAGGAGGAAGTTGTCTTGACTTTCTTTTCTACTTCTTTTATATAATTTCTTTAATTCTCACTCTTTACTACCCAGTGTTTTCTGTTGATAGCCCTGATGCTTTGCTTCATAAAGCTTCAGACAATCAGCCAACAAATTTTTTTATATCAGTTTAATATCTATATAAAGCTCAATGTTTTTACTTTCTCCTTCCTTAAATAAGAAAGTGGTTATTCGATGTTTCTTGTCGAATAGTGTCTTTTCTGTTGAAATAAGAAAATGATTATTTAGTGTTTGATTTAGAATAATTTCTTGTCTTATTGTCTTGTATTTTAATCCAAAATATGGAACTACAAGTAACAGAAATGAAACTGTTTTTTTCCTCTTTGTTTTGTTTGCTTACAGAATTCAGGCATGAAAAATGTTGTGTTTAAATAGTTTTAGCACTGTTTACATACATAATCAAGTTTGAAATTAGTGAACTGTGGAGACTATGTAATGATAACACTAGTAGTTACTTTTGTTAACCTTTTCAAATGTTGTTGATTGTAGAACATATCTGTTCAAGTGAAAATGGAGCAGCCTAGTGGTCTGCTACAAGATGATGTTATTTCAACGTTCAGTTACAGTGATGATGAAGATCAAGATAGTTCACAATATAATGTTATGAATGTGAAAACAGAAACTGAATTTCAAAGAGATACTGAATCTGATTTAGAAAGAACATCTGGTAAGTACAAACATCTAAGACTCTAATTCTTAGATGATACCTTACTTCTTTTCATTTAGTAGCTTTTCTCATTCAGTGCTGCCTGCTATCTGCACAATATTTTGCTCACCACTAGCCTTGATAATCCCACTTACTGTCACATGTTTACACATAGTAGAGCTGCATTGTAGCATGCAAGAAGAAGAGTGTGACACATCCTCCTTGTGCAGCCGACTTCCTCTATACTGTAGAATCCAATCTTCACTTCTCGATTTGGCATTCTTGAGTGCAGATGTGTTTACTTTTCTTCTTCCTTCTTTACTTAACACCTCAGTTGTTGGGATTTTCTGGGTAGTGTGTACTTTTTGGCACACTAGTGCCACCCACATCCATATTATACATGACCATCATTTGGTGCTATTGCCACACACCAGTCAAGATATGGGGGGTCTTCCTGACTTTTTGGTATTTGGGGTGTAGGCTGCTCATCGACTTTCCTCTCTTTTGCTGCCATTGGTCTCTCATCTTGCACAGTCCTCTCATACCCTATTCCTGTTTCACATTCTTCTCCATTCCCCTCCTTGCCATTCCCTCTTTCACTGGTTTCAGCAGTGGGGTGCATCTATGGTAAGCATTCCTTCCTGGTCCCTGATTGTTCTTGCATTGTCCTTAGAACTCTCCCTTCTGTTTCTGCCACCTCCATTATCCTCACTGCTCACTCCCTACCCCCTTCATATGATTTATTTCTACCATCTCTACAAAGTGGTGCAAGTTTTTGTGGGCAAGGTCTCTCGTGAATCACCATTCTCTGTGGTTCTTTTCCCAGTTGTATATAATATTTCATTACAGCTGGATGTAGTATTCTTTCATAGTTCTCTCCAACCTTTACTGTTTCATTGGTCTTCCTCTTTTCAGCATGGTGTTTTTCTTCATCCTTAGCTGGGCATTTACTGTGGTTAACTAAAGTGGATGTCTCAGATGATTCCCTTCACTTCCCTTATTCCTTTGCATCCAGATTTTATTTTTATCAACTAATATGGGTTTGTCAATTTTACACTGTATTGTTCAATCTGTCATTGACACCTTATGTCTTCTGTCAATTAGTCAGGGTTCTTGCCTAGCATCATCATTCCAATGTTCTGTGGTTTCATACTAAAATAGATGGCAGGCTGCTTTATGCTCATCACTACATATCGCTGGAGCTCAGGGTTACCAAAGAATTTCTCTCCCTAAGAGCGAGGTTCTATCTCTTCCGGGTATTTTGGCATCAAAGGAAGCCCTTCTTCCCTTCGGTCTTGCACACATTTGAGGTCTTCTCTGAGTGTTGTGTAATATATGGATTCTCACTCAGAATCTGTTGGTCTCCCCTGTCCTCCTGCCTTCCCTAGATCAATTTTGCCTGGTGGCCCATGGAGAGAACACCTCAGCTAACATTCCTCAACCTTCTCCTTATCCTGAGTTCTTTTTCTCATATGCTTTTATTACAGGTTGGAGGTCATATATGGGTTTTCATGAGGTCAGGGGTTATTAGTTGTTCATCGACTCATCTCAACTCTACAATTCCTTCTATTGGTACTTCTTACCATTTATCAGCCATTGGATCATTTTCTCTCATCAGTACAGAGCCATTTGGTCTTGATCTATTATGACAAATCAATACTTGTGTCAAACATTGACCAGCGAGGGGTCACCCATATCTGTTGGCTTTATTTTCAAACATGGAATTTACTTTTCAGGGCCCTGTTTTACCACAAATGACTATTGGCTTGTCTCACCTAAGGTGCTCTACATCTTGTTGCTAATGGGTTATCCTATCCTGACACTAATCATGTCATGGGGTTAGCAGATGATCCTTAGTTGTATCAGTGGTTGTACACCCAGTAGGATACTCCTCTGGCCACATTTATCACACACCTCACTTCCCAGTTCCTTCTCTTTTGTCCCCTGATTTCACTTACTTTAGCCTTGGTAGTAAAAACCTACAGATGGGATTGGACCAATCTTTATTTTTCTCTCTATCCTCATGTCCACATCCCTTCCCTGAGTTTTGTCTCTCATCCACACCTCTCTCTCTATTATTTTTGCCCCATATTGGCTTGCTCATCCATTGTTTCCACTGCTTCACCTCTTTCAGCCTTACCCTTAATTTCCACTTCCTCTTTCTTGCTCCTTTCTCAGTCACCCTCAGTTGTCTGTGTTATCCAACCATTTCCACCCTTTCTCAGTCACCTCCAGTTGTCTGTGTCATCCCACTATTTCCACCCTTTCTCAGTCACCTCCAGTCGTCATCCAACTATTTCCACACACCTGGCTTCATGTGGTATTTTTGCAGTCTGTTGTAAGATAATTGGAATCCTCACACATGTAGTGAAGCATTTGTATTGAAACTACAAATGCCTCTAGCAAGGAAAATTGACTTTTCTATGTATGCCTTACATACAAGTCATTTGTAGAAAGGACCTGCACATTAAGAAGCATATAATAAATGCATTATACAGAAAATTATCCAAATAAGGGAATGTTTTGTTCAAGTATAATATACAAGTGGACTGAGATGCATTACCTACTGTGACATTATGAGTTGATACCAGCAGTTTGTCTTGTCTGTATAAACAGACATGATAGTTGCAAAGAGGAAGACTACAGAAAGTTTGTTGCTTGCACTAACTACAGAAGTGAATTGATAAACAAAAAGCAGATACATGCAATTTGGCAGTCAGTTAACAGATTCTGACCATATTCAGTTAATGCCCAGTTTTGATTTTGGTTCAATAAAGCAACAAAATTAAACCAGTTAGATGAAGGACGTACTTGTAAACTGGGCATGAAAAGAAAAATGTATAAAACTGCATGTATTCGGGTTTAAAGTTTGTTATCTTTGGCATTTTATGAGCACAGATGAACCTGCACCAGTTCTTTCTGGTATTTTATGAGGGCAGTCAAATCCACACAAGTTCTCCTCAGCATTTCCTGTAGTCTCTCTGAAGAATTAAGAAGGCAAAGTACCTCATTCTAGTTAGAACCACATCGCCACTTTGAGTAGACAAACTCTTTGTAAGTGTTGAATGTGACCCTCTCAAGTTTAACAATGTATAGTATATCATGTTCGCTTTGTGATATATTATTTTAAGCCATAATCGAGAAGCCAGACTACCTCATACCAATTAGAACCACAACATCACTTTGAGTAGACAAACTCTTTGTAAGTGTTGAATGTGACATCTCTAGTTTAACAATGTATAGCATATCATTTTCCCTTTGTGAACTACTATTTTAAACAAGCTGTCTAAAGTGAATTATTTCACACCATAGTTTATTGGATAATTTGTTCACTATAGTGATAAAATTAATGAATCTTATGGAAGGCTTAACCCTATGGCCCCTGACACCATTTTTAAATTCCTTCCTGCTTATGATATTGTATTATATTCAAAATTGAATTAACCCTTTCATTATAGATGGGTTTATCTGCTCATGTCTCAGTCTTTTAGCAAGTTATTTTCAAAATTAATTAATGTACTTTTTGTTTATATTATACCAATTAGTATAGCATAAAATTGTGGTCAATAATCCATATTTTAACAGTATACAAGTTTTATGTTCTTAATTTTATATGGCAATATTTTGATAAATCCTGAATTTCCCTTTGTGTGAGAAATGTGACATTTTTTTCTAGGCATCCCATCTTCTCTGTTTTATTCACAACCCCTCCAATAACCCCCTCACTATATAATCTTCATTGCTCAGTCAAACCATAATATTTAAAGCCTTCAATTTTGTTTGGTTACATAACTATCAAATTAAAAATGAGACTTCTCTTGCAACATCCACCTGTCACACTGTATCTTTCAGGATTTGTTAATAGTTCTTTCTCATGTTTAATTCTATATTTTGTATAACCAATAGAAAGCCAGAATTTTCATCTATCAAATTACATATTATATTACATTGTTTTCTGAACAGAGAATTGTCAGTTTCTCAGTTAGTACAAGCTTCATTCCCATGGGATGAATAATGACTAACTTGGATGAATTTACACTCTACTCCACCAATGGTTAATTTGAAATTGGCACTGTTTTCCTCACAGTGAACATGTAAGTGCTATTAGTTTGTTGTCTGCTTGATCAACTACCTTACATAAATATATTATATTTAGAGAGTTAGGTCTTACTTCATTGTTTTAGTTAAATATGTATTATTTTTGTTTTAAAGGTATAATGATTTTTTATAAGATTATCTTATTGTTGCCTGGATTGTAAAATCTTATAAACAAGATGGCATCATTCTGGTGTGCAAGTTATTAGTGAAACAAGTCTCTGAGTGGAAGTTACCGTATAATAATAATAATAAAGCCCCAAAGGTACTTGTTGACATATCCAGCATAAATAATAAAAGACAAAGAATTGGAAAGGAAAATTAAAAATAAACTAAGTGAAGAGATAAAGACATGGAATTACACATATTAAAAATCAAGTTTCAAGAGACTTCTACAAGGAGCTAAAAGGTTTGCACATATTTCCATTTCTTAATTTTAAACATTTAATTGCATTGTACATTGATGATGATAGGTAGAGTTAATGATATAGTAGAGAAAATGGAAAATAAAGTATAAACTTAACAAATGTTTAAACAATCTATTCATTTAAAAAGAATTGTTTTTATTAAAATTAGTAGAAAAATAAAAATAGAATAGTTTATTTTTCTGAAACTACAAACTTTTAGGGACATTCTTGATAAATTTTAAATAATTTCATCCTCTAGTTTTATTTTTCAAACGAAATACGATGAGAATAACGTTAGCTCTTGAGAAACTTGGTCTGATAGGGCTAATCAATGAGCAGTTACATGAATGAAACAAAGAATTTAACATTTTTGATGTAGACGTATTCCAAGATAATTTTGGTGGTTTCGATATCAATGAATACTTTGAATATGGAGATTGAATAAAGTATTGCTTGTTGTTTTATTATCAGACTCCATATCAGTTTCTTAGTTCCAAATGTAAATTCCTCTAGTTGGTGGATTGTGCACTCACTCTGATACATACATGACTGTCTTCCTAGATTTTTAATTGGAACAAACAACTCTCCCACTTGGAATCATCTGCCACAGATGGTGCAGTTGACAGGATTCAAACCTGTGTGGAAAAATTCCAGAGAGCTGATGATACAGGACACTTTAAAGTCAGATTATGAGTAAGGTCTGATCAGTAATGTAACCAGAATTAATCTAAATGAAGCAAACAAGCCTGAAACGAATTTGCTGGATTTAATTGAGGTTGCTACATGAGAGGAGTTATGTGAGAAACAGATTTACAATCCCCAGCATTCTACCATAAATACAGTAAGGGGTAGCAGAAATGAGAAAGCGAGCTGGAGAAATAGACAGAACAAGCCCAGTTGCTTGAAATGCTTTAACTATGGCAAGATAGGGAATATGGTGAAAAAGTGTTATCAGAAAAGGAATGAACAGATAGCATATTTTAATTGTAGACTAAAAAACCACATGGCTAGAAATTGCAGATACTCATCAGAGCCAGGGAATGGAAAAGCCTCAAAGACTGGAAGTTTTAAAGGAAAGTTCTGGAGAAATAACAGAAGCCTAGTGATTACTAGAGAATCAAAAACATAATTCCAGCCAGAATTATTGAACAAAATTACAAGTGTTTTCAGCAATTTGGAATAGAAGATTGAGCATTAATCTTATAACTACCAGCACCATTTTAAAATTATTTTCTGCTTATGGTACTGCATTACATACAAAATTTAATTAAACCACTTTACTATCAATGTATGTCAATGAAATTATCATTATAATGTATAATTGGAATTTTTATGTTATCAAAGTTTTAATTCTTTTGTTTCAAAGGAAATGTTAAAAAAATTAATTTAACTGCAATTTTCATGTCATATGATCCATGCACTATGAAAAATCTCAACTTCAGCAGTGGTTCAATCTTAGCCATATAAGCTGTTAATGTATATAAGTATGTATATGTAAGCTACGCGTGTTTGACATACTTCAAACGTGATATCTAAAGTCTGTAGCTGCTTTGTCTGGGAGACAGATATAAATTTTCCAACCCTCAACGGGTGCCATGCCTATCTTGTATACTTTACTGTAAGATCTACAATGTACATATAGTTAGTTGACATACTTCAAACATGATATCTAAAGTCTTTATCTCCTATGTCTGGAAAACATAAATTTTCCAACCCTTGATGGGTGCCATGTCCATCTTCTGTACTTTACTGTGAGATCTACAATGTACATATAGTTCACACAAGTTTATATAGTCATTAGAAAGAACTCAGTTCACACTATTCTCCCCCAGTGGTTAACTTGAAATTAGCATTCAGTTTTCATATTGAAATAGATGTAACTGATCTCATTATTGTTCTCTGCTTCATTGACTATAAAAATTATAGTCTGTACATAGATTATATTATTTGCTTTTTAATGTGCAGATCTATTCTGAAGTATTTTTAGATAAAATGCTTCAAAGGCATCATTCTTCCCCTATAAAAGTGTCGCATCTTGGATGCATTTTTGCAAAATCATATTCTCACCAATATCCTTACTTTCCATTTCCCAGTCGTATTTCTACTCTGACCTGGATCATCTTATCTGTCCAATTTATGTTGCCTGCACAGTTTCCATCTGTGGTTCTGTTCCCACCTTTTTATCCATTGAAGTCCTTCCTATAAATGAGATGTTTTTAAATCCATCTGATTTAGCTTATCACTTTTTATTTTTCAATTCCTGTCATACTTTCCTGAGTTCCTCACACCAGGATCATCATAATCCTCTCCCTTCTGCCCATGTTCATTATTCATTGATAGAGATCATGCAGGTTGATATTGGACCACACTTTCATTTCACATTTTTTACATCATGTGACCATCTTCTCTTCCTTTGGATACCAATTGCAGACCATTAGAATTCTACAAACTCCTTGCTTCAACTTTGAGTGGGTATAATAATGGCTGGAGATGGCTTGAATGGGTAATGAAGAAAAACTTTAATATAAGTTTAACATAACA
>NW_013668384.1:138955-140980 GCF_000517525.1 Limulus polyphemus | reverse complement strand
TACATTTGCTGTTATGTTAAACTAATATTAAAGTTTTTCTTCATTACCCATTCAAGCCATCTCCAGCCATTA
This sequence comes from Limulus polyphemus, assembly GCF_000517525.1. NCBI lineage: Eukaryota > Metazoa > Arthropoda > Merostomata > Xiphosura > Limulidae > Limulus > Limulus polyphemus. The sequence continues at coordinate 140,908 of NW_013668384.1, read as the reverse complement.
TTAGTCTCAAAGTGGGTTCCTCGTTATCGAATTTGAGTGGGTATGTTTTTGCCATTTTCTTTTTATTACACTAGCCTATTTTCCATGTTGAATCCTGCTCTGTGGCCAGTGGTGCCTATATCTTTATGTTAATTCATAAATAAGCACTGTTTGGCCTTTAAGCTCTATAATGCTTACCACTGAAAGGGGGTGTTTCATAAGAACACTAGTTTTCCTCATGGTGTTTTGCTTCGTAAATGAAGTTTGTCCAAGACCATACAAACTCAAGGATTATCATGAGTAAAGCAGTGTCTGGACAACTGTCTATTTCCCCTCAATCCTTGGTGAATGAATCAGGACTTGCCTGCTTTTAAAAATAAGGTTTTGTGGTCACCCATTGCACTTTCTCCAGTGTGAAAATTCCTCCTAACTCCCCATCATGCATGTATGTTTGTCCTTGTTGAGTGGAGTTTGGGAGTTCTTGTTACTTATCAGCTTCTAGCTGTTGAGGTGGCAGACCCTTCTGAATGTACTCAGTCCCACTCAGTTGATATTATGATGTATTGTTAATTTAGCGACATGTATCTTCACACCTGGTGATGAGTATTCCTGATAAAGATGTGGTGCAGTCTCCAATAGGTATACCTCTACATAGAGATGTCACATTCCATTGGCTCTCGTCAGACACTTTGTGAATGGTACTTATCTAGGTGATTTTACACTGATCTCTCTACCAGTTCAGTGTGGGATTCTAGCTATTACGTGAGAGGAGGTAAGATATTGTATTGGAAGTTATAATTTTTCTACACTGAAAATGTATTTTCAACAGATATTTACTTCCATTAACACTTTCCATCCATCCTCTCCTCTTTTGGTGCTTCTTTTTTGCCTTATCTTACAGAAGAGATTGGATTCTATAGTATAGAGAGAGTCAGTTGTATCATGAAGGTGTGTTGCACTCCTATTGTTGGAGGATTGTCACATGTACAGTGTAGCGGTAGCACATGTAAACATGTAAGTTTGAGTATCAAGACTAGTAGTAAGCAAACAATTGTGCATAGCACAGGCAGCAACAAATGAGAAATTATTTATGTGAGCATAGGTATCTGTCAGACATAATTTTTTAGTGTAGTAAACTTATAAAGTCAATTCACACTGGCTTTACATTTGTCATACAGGCTCGGTCAAAGTGACTGACCTTGTAACCCTAAAGTAATCAGTTTCCATATTATAACTTTAATATGCTTTTGTGTATAATTGCCAAATTTGGTTTTCAGTACACAAGTCTTTTGTACAAAAAAGAAAGTCAGATTTTTTTATTAAGTATTTTTATTTAAAATTTGTACGTGAACGTATAGAGACGGTGCGGACTACTCTAAGTGAAAGTGTTAAAATTAAAAGTACTTTTTCTCACCTGAATATTGCCAAGATTCATTTGTGTAATATTTAACTCTTTCTACACAGGCTCACGTGACCACTTTGTACTTGTTTAAAGCTGATATAGTTTTGATACTACTTACTTTTAATATAGTATATTGTTACGTCTCCGTTTGTTAGTTAACTTTCTGTAACTTCGTTCCAATGAAACTTTAGCGACACAAGTCCTTACTTAATAAAACTGGTTTATTCTTTCCGAATATAACTTTACGATACACTTAATTTCAACAATCGCGCTAAAACAAACGCTATAACAACAATACGTCTCTCTCTGACTGCAGATCAATTACTCACTGTCTACACACACATATTATTCCATCCCTCTTTTATATACCAGACTACCCTATATCTAGTAAATACTAGAGCATTTGCCAAGGTACAGGATAGTTCTAGAAAATAGGTGGCGCCACACCAGTCACCTGACCTCGATGATGCAACACTGCCCCCTCCTTAGTATTGTTCGTCCCGAGCAATAGCCACTTACAATAAACCAATAACAATTAACAATAACTTAATTAAAATGTACAGAATTACAAG
>NW_013668384.1:129247-138000 GCF_000517525.1 Limulus polyphemus | reverse complement strand
CTGTTGCAGGTTTTCTTGCAATTGCTGTTTTCTCTCTTCTTTTTTCTTTTCTTGTTTATTTTGTTGTTCGAGCTGCCACTGTTGCAGGTTTTCTTGCAGCTGCTGTTGTCTCTCTTCTTGTTTCTTTTGCTGCTCTTGTATTGCTGCCATCAAGTCTGCTAAACTGTAGTTTGATTTTCCGCCTCTCGTTTCCATTTTTTTTCATATCCCACTTTCTGACACCAATTTGTTACATCTCTGTTTGTTAATTACATTTCCGTAACTTCGTTCCGACGAAACTTTAGCGACACAAGTCCTTACTTAATAAAATTGGTTTACTCTTTCCGAATATAACTTTACGATACATTTAATTTCAACAATCGCGCTAAAACAAACGCTATAACAACAATACGTCTCTCTCTGACTGCAGATCAATTACTCACTGTCTACACACACATATTATTCCGTCACATTGTCACCCTCTTTTATATACCAGACTACCCTATATCTAGTAAATACTAGAGCATTCGCCAAGGTACAGGATAGTTCTAGAAAATAGGTGGTGCCACACCAGTCACCTGACCTTGATGACGCAACATTATGTATCATCACAAAATTTGGCAGACTTTAAATAAACATTACAAGTCTTTTACATCAGATTTTTTAGTGAGGTATCTTTAATAAATGAAAAAAGGTTTATCTGTGAATATAGCAAGTTTTTTGTTTTTTTTACTGTTCCAAGTGCATTGCAATTTTCATGTTATGATTAAAAATACTTTAATTTCTCTCAAAAATCTCAATTTTCATCTGCATAATCTCTAAAACCTCCTAAATGCATTTCAAATGTTTGTTTCAGTAAAACTTTGTATTTTATCTGTTAGTTTCTCTATATTAGGTCTATACAAGATTGGTCAATTTGACTGACCTCTAAATAAATCTCAAAGCAAGAAAAACCTTGTCCCATGAAGATAAAGAAACATCAACCAATGATAATGTGAAACCACTTTATATTGGCTACAACACTAACATTGAGAATATATTAAGGAAGAATAATATACAAATATCTGAACACCATCAAAAATAACCTAACTTCAAATAGAAAAATATCTGAAGATAAAAAAACAAGGTGTTTATATTATACCAAGCCAATCCTTTGAGGAAGGTTACATAGGTGAAACCAGAAGAAATGTTGACACTAGAGTTTCTGAACATAAAATATGGAAACCAAAACAATGCCATTTTTCTTTATATGAGAGATTCTGACCATCATATCGATTGGAAATCAACAAGAATTATATACAAAACAGACAATTACATAAAAAGAACTGTCGAAAGTTGCTTAATCAAAAAACTGCCTGATTTAAACACCTCTCAAGGTTACTTTACACTTAACTTCCTCATTTCCTGTATCCTTAAGGGAATTCCAAGATGAGGGGTCACGTAGACATTTGTTGACCAGTTTTTCATGCCAGTAGACAACATGAGACTGAAGAGGATGCACAGATTAGTTTCTCTAATGTCAGACTTCTGACAGTTTGTTCTGTTTATTGCAGTTTTTCACTAATTGCTGTACACGATATTGTGTTCTTTTATCATTATGTTAATTTAGTTTAGAGTGTGGAATAGCCAAGATGGACCAATAGGTCCCATGTTGTCCCAAAATGTTATGTTATGTTAAGATTAAGAAATGTAGTTTCATGTTACAATATAAAGTCATTCTAGGAAGAAAACAACAGTAATTTAGATTTATTTCGATTCTTTTTTTTTTTTTTTTTGTGGTTACAAGGTTGGAAAAATTGACCAATCTCATATAGAGAGACAAAAAAAATGTTTGAAATGTATTTAGGAGATTTTAGGGATTACACAAAGGAAATTTGAGGTTTTCAAGATGAGAAAAAGTATTTTAAATCTAACATGAAAATTACTTTTCACATGGACAATTCAAACAAATACTCAATATATCCTTGGACAAATCTTTATTTTAGTTTATTAAAAATACTTCACTGAAAATATTATTTTTTTGTATGTGAAAGACTTATAATGTTAACTGAAAGACTGACAAATTTTGTGCATGTATATATATATATACGCTATATTGAAAGTTAGAAGTATTAAATCTATAAAGCCTTTAAATGAGTACAAAGAGGTCAAAATGTGACATGCGCAGTAAAGGATGCATGTGCAGAGGGTTAAAGCCTTTAAATATATTTGAAACTCTTTTGATGTACAACTTTAAATTTTATCTTTTATTTTCCCTACCCTGACTATACACATTCAGATGATTTTAATGACCTAATAAACACCATAAAGAAACACCAAATAAATGTATATTATATTTTTTCATCCAAGAATGACTGAAACTTCTAAAGGGAAACTACAACTGTTTATTGTAAATAGCTTGAAGCTCATAACACTGTTTATACTTAATATATTGTTCTTTTCCTTTGTATGGTGTCTAACTAATAATCAAGTTGTAAATCACTCTGTGAACAAGTAGATCACATTACCATATTAAATAGCATAATGTATAAGTTGCTTGTAAGGATACCTTGTAGAGAATGTTTAATATTTTTGTTTTAATTATCTTACTTAATTTAACCTTAACTGACCAACTAAGTTTCTAATAGTTAAATTTTAGTTACTTTTATAATGATAAATAAAAGACATGCATGGAAAAGAAGTAATATGTTACTTATCTGCGACTTCTTGTTGGTTTTTTGCTGTTGACTGCCAGTGAAATTTAACTCTTTTCTTTATACTAATGGTACTAGTACAATAAATAATTTTTATTTACTTAAATAGTGCACTTAAGAATACAGAATAAAAACTGGCACAAACAAAACAGTGTTCTATAACTACAGTAATTTGTCTGTCTTCGGATTATGGCATAAAATGCTTTAAATATTTCCTTAAGTTTGTCAGTCAGAACACCACAAGAGAAACATTCAAACGGGAAAACAAATTGGCAATAATTTGTACTGAAAACAATGTAATATAATCTGTCATGTGATAGATTAAAACTTTGGTTTTAAATAATATAGTATAAAACATTAGAGATAAGTATTGGAAATTTATGAAAGTGAAGATATGACAGGTGGGTGTGGCAATTAGGTCTGATGTTCTAGACTGTAAACAGGTGGGTGTGGCAATTAGGTCTGATGTTCTAGGCACTGTAAACAGGTGGGTGTGACAATTAGGTCTGATGTTCTAGGCACTGTAAACAGGTGGGTGTGACAATTAGGTCTGATGTTCTAGGCACTGTAAACAGGTGGGTGTGACAAATTAGGTCTGATGTTCTAGACTGTAAACAGGTGGGTGTGGCAATTAGGTCTGATGTTCTAGACACTGTAAACAGGTGGGTGTGGCAATTAGGTCTGATGTTCTAGACACTGTAAACAGGTGGGTGTGACAAGTAGGTCTGATGTTCTGGCTGTAAACAGGTGGGTGTGACAAGTGGGTCTGATGTTCTAGATGCTGTAAAAAAGTGGGTCTGATGTTCTAGACACTGTAAACAGGTGGGTGTGGCAAGTAGGTCTGATATTCTAGATGCTATAAACCAGACCTACTTGCCACACCCACCTATGTTCTAGATGCTGTAAACAGGTGGGTGTGGCAAGTAGGTCTGATGTTCTAGACGCTGTAAACAGGTGGGTGTGGCAAGTAAGTCTGATGTTCTAGAAGCTGTAAACAGGTGGGTGTGATGTTCTAGACACTGTAAACAGGTGGGTGTGGGAAGTAGGTATGATGTTCTAGACGCTTTAAACAACTGGGTCTGATGTTCTAGACACTATAAACAGGTGGGTGTGGCAAGTGGGTCTGATGTTCTAGACACTATAAACAGGTGGGTGTGGCAAGTAGGTCTGATGTTCTAGACACTATAAACAGGTGGGTGTGGCAAGTAGGTCTGATGTTCTAGACACTAAACAGGTGGGTGTGACGTTCTAGACACTGTAAACAGGTGGGTGTGACAAGTGGGTCTCATGTTCTAGATGCTGTAAATAAATAACACTGAAGAACCAAAATATTATTTAAGATTTATATTAATATCTGATCCATTAACTGTGTTTTGATGCTAAGTTTTTCATATAAAGTGAGGATAAGGCAGTTTATTTACATTTTTAAAGTAACTGTTGAAAAAGTTGTGACATTAACTCAGACCTATTTGTAGTGAGAGGGTCAAAAGAACTGGTTCAATTCAAAGTGATTTTTTTCAAGAGTTACTGAACCATATTAGACAGGATTAATTTGAAGTTTATAGATCTGTGTTTGGTTTGTGTTTTGTTATTTCTACTTGGGAATTATTGTGTGAAAGTTTTAATGTGATAAAATGACAACAAAACATTTAAAAATATTTTAAGATTAAGTTTGTCTCAAAATGAATGTGAAGAACAGTACTTGTTTCTATAAAATCAAACATTGAGAAACTTTCCAACTGACCAGTGTTTATCTTTTTTGGTTCTTTGTGTTTAAGAGAATTTACTGCTGTCAACCTTACAAAATCTGTGACTTGAATACTCCCAAATCCACTCCCTTAACCTAGCATGTTGAAGTAGTAGTCTAATCACAAGAATGAAACATAAACTTGATAAATAACATATATAGATAAATATTTAACACATTTGCACAGTAACTATAAAGTATTGATATTAATTAACATGTTAAAATAGACAAATCATTAGAATATTTCATGACAATCAACCACTTCCAGTTAGAAAATATCTAACAGTTAATCCAGAAAGGTAATGACTGAAAGTAACATTGGTTGATGTTACACTGTACTATCATATATCTGCAGGTGATTTTAAGACTTTATCTACTAAAATGACTCTTGAATATGGTACTTTACTAACAGTTTGTTTTCTGATCTAGGTGGAAAAGTTTTTATAAGGTGTTAAACTTAGTTATATATTTAATATTTTTATATTGTGTTGATTATATTGGAACATTAAAATATATTTAGATGTTCTTCAAATAAAGTATTGTATTATATATTTATTATTAACTAATTTGTGACATCATTAATATCTATTTTAGATACAAAGACCAGTGTGAACATCTGTTGTGGAAGTCAGGTTCTTGGTTATCATGTTGTAAAACAGGAAGATCACTTTACAGAAGATGTAAAATCTCCAAACAACAATATTAGTGGAGAAACAAAATTAAGTGGAAGTAACCTAAAAACATCTGATAACCTAAAACAACAAAAGAGGATACATTCTGCAGAGAAACCATATCATTGTACAGTTTGTGGAAAACAGTTTGGAACAAACAGTACCTTAAAAACACATCAAAGAATACATACTGGAGAGAAACCATACAGTTGTACAGTGTGTGAAAAACAGTTTGGAACAAATGGTGATTTAACAAAACATCACAGAATACACACTGGGGAGAAACCTTACAGTTGTACATTGTGTGGAAAACAGTTTGGAACAAAGGGTAAATTAAAAATACATGAAAGAATACACACTGGGGAAAAACCATACCATTGTGCAGATTGTGAGAAACAGTTTGGAACAAAGGGTAATTTAAAAACACATCAAAGAATACACACTGGAGAGAAACCTTACAGTTGTGCAGTTTGTGAAAAACAGTTTGTAACAAACAGTGAATTAAAAATACATGAAAGAATACACACTGGGGAAAAACCTTACAGTTGTGTAGTGTGTGGAAAACTGTTTGGAACAAACAGTAAGTTAAAAACACATCAAAGAATACACACTGGGGAGAAACCTTACAGTTGTACAGTGTGTGGAAAACAGTTTCGTACAAATTTTGCCTTAAAAACACATCAAAGAATACACACTGGTGAGAAATCTTATAGTTGTGGAGTTTGTGGAAAACCATTTAGAACAAATGGTGAATTTAAAACGCATCAAAGAATACATACTGGTGAGAAACCTTACAGTTGTACTGTGTGTGGAAAATACTTTCGTACAAGTAGTGCCTCAAAGAGACATCAAAGAATACACACTGGGGAGTATCCTTATAGTTGTATAGTATGCGAACAACAGTTTGGATCAAACGGTGAATTAAAAATACATCAAAGAATACACTCCGGGAAGAAACCTTACAGTTGTTCAGTGTGTGAAAAACAGTTTGGAACAAACAGTAAATTAAAAAGACATCAAAGGATACACACTGGGGAGAAACCTAACAGGTGTGCAAATTAGAACAAACAGTGGATTTAAAATACATCAAAGAATTCATACTGTTGAGTAACTTTACAGTTGTGTAGTTTGGGCTGAACAATTTATATCAAGCTGCAAGTTAAAAAAACGTCAAAGAATACACACTGGAGACAAACCTTTCAGTTTTACTGATTGTGGAAAATAATTTGAAACAAAGACTGACTTAACAAGACATAAAAAAAGACACACTAGTGAGAAGCCTTACCATCGTACAGTGTGTGGAAAACAGTTTGGAACGAAGGGTAAATTAAAAATACATGTAAGATTTACACACTGGGGAGAAACGTCACAGTTATGAAGCTTGTGGAATAGATTTTAGAACTAACAGTTAAAAAATACATCAAATAACACAAACTAGAACAAGCCTCAACAAATATTTTCAGATCTGGGAGCCAGCCCAGAAACTCAGGATCCACATTTTTTCAAAATATTTTTTATGCCATTACATTTCTTTACAAAAATTTACATGTTTTGGAGAAATTGTCACTTGGAAATTAATTTTGTTTTCAAAAGTTTAGGTGTTGCATGATAGCCAGGGTTTTCTCATGCAGCATCTGGCATGCTTTCAAATCGTAAATCAGTTGGTTCAAGTTTAGCCTTGCCTCTTTTATTTTTAGCTGTTAAGAGAGGAATACAAAATATTTGTAGCTTGGTTGACTTTATTTGATTAGAAACACAGTATACAAAAACACACAAAATACACATTAAGATTTCATTCAACTTCAGTTGTCCTCCAGTTTTCTATGTTGCACAGCAGGCATCCATTAGCCACAGAAATTGCATTCACACCCTATCAACACATGTGGAAAATAAGTCAAAAATTATCAGTAGAGAAGAGAACAATGTGTAACAAGGTGACACCCCAACACAACCTGAACAATCTGTGTCTATAGCAGAAAAAGTGCTGAAATTTAGGAACTATTTACATCTATGTTAGCAATTACATTCAACTAAAATGAGAAATTATTGTAGGAAAAAAGTGGAATTTTTGTAACTTACGAAATTTCAAAAAATCAAGTGTGAATGACCTACACTTGGCTTTTTTAATTATGATGACTTTTATAACTTTTCATAATAATACGATTAAACGACAGTAAAAGATTGTAATTTAAAACAAGGAACTTAAATATATTGAAACATTTTATTTAGATTAAACAATGGTCTAACTAGTGAGATATACTAGTGCCTAGATTATCTGCGATTTTTAACTTTCTCCATACCAGTGTGGATAATCGAGACACTAGTGTATATTTATTTACTTTTACAGTGATCAGATGATATCAAGAACCACTTGATAGTATTGCATGGACTAACTGCCTTTGGTCTTGTTTGAGTTTAAACATGTGCACTGATTGATTGAATTGAGAGAAAGAAGAAAAACAAAATGGTGCAAAATTAGTAATGTGTTGTGCAACTACAACACTATATTCCTGAAAAAAATGTGAAGAAATATTGATTCAAATCTTAGAAACAAAGTTCAGTTGATGTGAACATGGTTTCGACTTCCAAGAGTCCAGAACTGTTCTAGAGTTGAGTTCTATTTAGTGAATGAATGAAATGAAAGAAAATACTAGGTGCCATGATGAAATTTTTAGTCACTTGGGTTTTGTCTAGGCCTACACGAGAGAGAAATCTTACAGTTGTATGTTGTGTGCAGAACAGTTTGCATCAACGTGTAGTTTACAAAAACATTTGTATAAGCTCTGGTTTTGATACATGTGGTTGGCACAGCACAGGTAGCCTATTGTTTAGCTTTGTAACATGCTGTATAACATTAAAAGTTGTTTTAATCACAAAATTTAACTATACCCTGAAATATTAAAAACTGATTAAAATATTTAGCAAGCTTGCCCTTAATCTCCTTCAAATTAACAGCATCCACCACATTTGAAGGTAACATTTTCCAAAGTCCAATCACCCTTTTAGTTGAAGATTACTCTGATGAAATTTATATTCGTGTTTCCTAGTCTTATCATTAAATAGAAAGAAAAGATGATGCATCAACCCTATCAATTGCTTTAACAATCTTATACATTTTATAGTTTGTGGAAAACAACTGAAAACAAACAATTAATTGAAAAGACATCAAAGAAAACATGCTGGTGTGAAACCTTACAATTGTTTAGTTTGTGAAAAACAATTTGGATCGAGCAGTTAATTGTTAAGACGTAAAATAAACATGATGAGAAACCTTGCATTTGTTCAATTGATAGAGAACATACTGGTGAGAAACCTAAGAATTTTTCAACTTGTGGAAAACAATTTGGATCAAACAATAGCTTTATTGTTAAGATTATATTCAATGTTTTTTATTACTTATGTACCACACTGATTAACGTAATGAACATTTTATGTATTAACTACACGGTCACAATTCAAATGAGAATCTACAAGCAACCAAAACTACTTGGTCATTTAAAACTTGTAACATAATAATTCTATAACTATTCAGATATGTAATTGAATAAAGAAGACTACAACAAACAAAATTCTTGAACAGGATAAGAAATCCAAACACCATTACTCTTCAAGTAGTTAGTATCTTGATAAACATAACTGTAAAAAAAACAAAACTAATCAATG
>NW_013668384.1:126570-128846 GCF_000517525.1 Limulus polyphemus | reverse complement strand
TTCTTTCCGAATACAACTTTACGATACACATATTTTCAACAATCGCGCTAAAACAAACGCTATATCAACGAACGTCAACAATACTTCTGACTGCAGTTCAATTACTCACTATCTACACACACATTACATTATTCTCCCGTCACGTTGTCACCCTCTTTTATATACCAGACTACCCTATATCTAGTAAATGCTAGTGCATTCGCCAAGGTACGGGATAGTTCTAGAAACGTGGCGTCACACTAGTCATGTGACTCGCTGACGCAACAATAGTCTAGTATATATGTTTCCATATATATTTCCACTTCAATAGAGGGACAGTTGCAATAATATATAAACAAAAAAAGTATTGAATAAAGCAGTTCAAGTTAATTATTACACGTGAAATGCAATACTGGCCAACATTTCTATAATACCAATAATTATGTTTATTTTCTTTCTCCTCCAACCACTGCTGTAGTCTCTCTTCTTGTTTCTTTTCTCGTTCTTCTTGTTTCTTTTCTTTTTCCTCCAACAACTGCTGTAATCTCTCCTCTTATTTCTTTTCTTGTTCTTTTGCTGTTCTTGTATTGCTGCCATCAAATCTGCTAAGCTGTAGTTTGATTTGCCACTTCTCGTTTCCTTTTTTTTTCTTTTCCTTCCCACTCTCTGACACCAATTCATTACGTCTCTGGTCGTTTGTTAATTTCCCGTATAATTTCTTTCGGATGAAGCTTTAGCGACACAAGTCATTTTTTAAATAAAACTAGTTTATTCTTTCTCAATACAACTTTGCAATACATTATTTTCCACAGTCACTTTAACTTAAACACACGCTATAATTCACAACGATTCACGCACTTTACTTCCGGTCACTACCGCGCTTGACTCAATTGTCCATCTCTATCTCTACCTGTCTGCAATTCAATTAATTATCTCGCGTTGTTTGCTTGCTTATATACTAAAATAGAGGTCGTGTAGAAAAGAATTGCCAGGAAGAGACATGATCCTTCTAGAAACTCCAGTGTGCAACCTTACAGTGTCGCGTGACTTCTGCTGTCATAACACTGCACCTTCCTTAGTATTGTACATCCCGAACAATAGCCACTTACATTAAACCAATAGATAATTAACAATAACTTAATTAAATGTACATAATTTACAAACACAAAATCAAAATTTAACAAAGTCTCTTAATTTTATGGGATGTATCTTCTTCTGTACTGGTCTCCATCTCGTTGGCTTCTGCTTCACATAAAGTTCATCTGCTCCATCAGGAAATGTCTTATTATCGGTAATAGTCAAATCAGTGGTAGTAACTTCAAGAAGGGCTTCACTGTGTCCCTTCTCAAAACCGAGTACAGTTTCTTCTTCGGCAGTGGCCTTTTCAGGTAACACTTCTTCAGCAGTGTCTTTTGTTCTGTTGTTCACTTCCTCCCAACTAAAATGTCCAAGACCGTGATAACGCCAAAGGCTGTTGGCATGCATCACCTTTGGCTTACCTCATCGACAACATTTTATTCAGAAAGTCACATCTAGGAGACGATCCACTATGTCATATGGACCTTCCCATGGAGAAGGCAACTTAGGAGATTTCCCTTTGGTGTTCCTGGGATTATACAACCACACCTTGTCTCCTGGTTCAAAGCTGACTTCAGTAGATCTCTTATCATAAGATAGCTTCATCGAATCAGCAGACGTTTTCAAGTTTGAACGCACTTGATGGTGAATATCATCCATCCTTTCCGATAACACTTTCACAAACTCTGACACATTCTCAGGCAACTCTTCATAAGGTGGGCGTCCTTTATGCTTGGGTCCTATTTTAGCACAACATGTCCTGCACCATTCTTCCACTTCTTGCCTCATACCTATCCAGTAAAATCTGTGTCGTGGGTGACTCAATGTTCTCTTAACTCCGAGATGTCCTCCTGTAACTTCCCATAACTTTCTAGGTATAACTGTTTGCCAGGTCGTCACTTTCCCATCTCCAGAGAAGAATACCATTTTCAAGCTTCAATTGGTCCCATTGTGCCCAGTAGTTCTTTGTCACAGGGCTTAAGCTAGACACCTTCTCCCAAGCATGTTGCACGACACTTGCTTGTAGAAACTAAATTATTGGCTTCAAATCTTGGTCTTTCTCCTGCTCTGATTTAATATCTATACTTGGTTTAACTTCACCATCATCAACTCCTTCAGTCACTTTGACTTCAGCTTGATGGCACCTGGTTAATTCAACCTATCTTTTGCAGCAATCTCTGCAGTCATTTCCATGAGATTTTCCTTCTCTTTATTCAATA
>NW_013668384.1:120223-125855 GCF_000517525.1 Limulus polyphemus | reverse complement strand
TCTCGTTTCCATCTTCTTCTCTTTTTTTTTCTATCCCACTCTCTGACACCAATTTGTTACGTCTCCGGTGTGTTAATTAATTTTCCCGTAACTTCGTTCCGACAAAATTTTCTTTTCCCTCCAACAACTGTTGTAATCTCTCTTCTTGCGTCTTTTCTTTTTCCTCCAACAACTGCTGTAATCTCTCTTGTTCGTTTTGCTGTTAGAGCTGCCACTGTTACAGGTTTTTTTGCAACTGCTGTTGTCTCTCTTCTTGTTTCTTTTTTTTCTCCTCCAACAACTGCTGTAATCTCTCTTCTTGTTTATTTTCTTTTCCTCCAACAGCTGCTGTAATCTCTCTTCTTGTTTCTTTTCTTTTTCCTCCAACAACTGCTGTAATCTCTCTTCTTGTTTCCTTTGCTGTTCTTTTATTGCTGCCATCAAGTCTGCTAAGCTGTAGTTTGATTTGGCACTTCTGGTTTCCATCTTTTTTTTTTCAGTCCCACCAATTTGTTACGTCTCTGGTCGTTTGTTAATTTCCCGTATAATTTCTTTCGATTGAAACTTTAGTGATGCAAGTCCTTTCTTAAATAAAACTAGTTTATTATTTCTCGTTACAAACTTTGTAATACACATAATTTCCACAGTCACTTTAACTTGGCTGTAATTCATAACGATTTACACACTTTACTTACAGTCACTACCGCGCTTGACCGTCTCTATATCTCCCCATCTGCAATTGTTCCTCTGCTTTATTTGTCGGCTTATATACTAAAATAGAGGGCGCGTAGAAAAGACTAGAGTTGCCAGGAAGAGACATGATCCTTCTAGAAACTCAGCGTCGCGTGACTTCCGCTGTCGTAAGAATTAGAAAGAGACAAGCAAAAAAAATAAAAATTGCTTCGAATTGAAGGATTATAAACATGTATTTGAAGTTCGTTGTCTTCTTTATTTTCCTAAATCAGTCTTGAAGTTTCGTTATTTTATTTTTCAAATTGCGCACACCTCACACTTGTTCATGACCTGGTAAGCTCAGTGTATTCTGCTGGTGTTGGATGAAGTTGGGTATACAAATAATTCAACATTTTTGCAGGGTAGTCCTGTGGTACTTTGGTTCCATGTGTGTATATAATTTACTGCAGTCATCTATGAGCCCGAGGAGAATTTCTCAAAAATGCGGAAATCAAACTCCCCCTCATCCCAATTAATGTTGTGTAGATAAGAGGTGACCAATGTACGTGCCTACTGTCTTCCTCATTCAACAAACTTGTGGGGAAGGTACTCGTTAATTATCAGTCTACCCCGTATAACAGGTTTTCAAGGCTAACTCCTTAATCAGGTATATGTCTGCTACTTTAAACCCTTCAATTTCCACAACTGTTCATGTTTCTTTGGAAAGTCTGCAAGTTGTAACACACACACACACACAGGTTACTCAGTTATATAATGTTAACGTCAAGAGTACTTTATAATAATACTTCCAGTTAACGACGCCGAGTTATTTTCGACTTCACACTGTTTCATGTCTGTTTGCAAACACTACTAGTTAGTCAAAATTTACGACTTCGTCTTTATTTTGAATAATGCTGTTCAGCTATCGTACACTGGTTCTCGTCACACTTTCTCACCAGTACTTAAGCTAACCTTATTAATTTAGTAATTCATTTAAAATCTACTAATATCAACGATTCCTGTTAGGCTACTCAATTTTGACATCAAGCTACGTAATCTGTCTGTATTACAATTTAAAATTGATGGCTCGCAGTCATTCAATTCGATAACTACCGCATCCTTAAAGTATGACATTTTTCTGCCGTCATTCTCTGATTTATTTATCCGTCCGAACTTTACGAGTCCATTTAACTTAAACAACTAAATAAATGCTAGTTTATCTCGTGCTCTATATAACAGTATGCTTATTAAGTTTATTTTACTAAGCATGGTGTTATTAATGTGATGTTTCACAGCTTCTATTTATTTATTTAGTGTTTCCCTGATACTACTATTAAGTGCTGTACTTGCTGTTGGAATCCGTTAATAGTTAACTCTGAATGTTTAGGGGCAAATGTTGAGGACATTCTATAATACCCCTCAGCGTTTTAATTTCTGAATCAGCTTCTATTCTTCTAAATAATTGTAATTCTTTTTCTGTTAATAGTTCTTGCTGATGGGGTAATTTTAGATTTACTTGTGCCATTGTGTACTTAGTTTTACTTTTGAAACTGGAAGGTAAGATTATCCCTTGTACATGTGCTGAGCAATTTCTTTCTAATTTTAGATATCGATTTTTTCAACACTGGCTTGGCCAATTTGACCGATCACGTGACCTCTTTGTATGTCAGTAAAACAAATCTATCTATTTATGCAGTTTACATAAAAATACAGAAATCACATATCATTTACACACAACTTTAAAAATATAGCTCACCATGATCTAAAGAAAAGTTTAACTTGTTGAAAATGTAATGGTTTAGACACGTAAAGGTGATTCGTTGGTTGTTTTTAATTTCGCGCAAAGCTACACGAGATTTATCTGCGCTAGCCGTCCCTAATTTAGCAGTAATAGACTAGAGGGAAAGCAGCTAGTCATCATTGACCATCACGATATCACGCCCCCACGGCTGAAAACGCGAGCATGTTTGGTGAGACGGGGATTCAAACACGCTAACCCTATGGCCATACCAGGCCAACATGTAAATAATTAACTATTGCCAATCATCTTACAATTTGGGCTGAGTTCTTCAACTTTATCTGAGGGGTAGATTTTAGATGTAGTTTCTGATTATGTTTGTTTTATCTGGTTTAATAATGAAGAATGAATTTTGTATGTCACTGAAGCCATCAGTCAGTAATATAAAATTTATCCATTCATGCACTTTACATAGCTATTGAAACACATCTTACTTACGAATTACACTTGTACACGTCTTCCAAGTTGATAATAAATACTGCAATCTAAAAACGAGAGCATTCCTGCTTTTATTTAGAAAATTAACGTAAAAAAAAGTATGTCCTAAAGAACTGAACTAGAAACTAACAACTGAAAGAGAGAACAAGTTGTCCAATTTACAAGAAAAATCGAATGAACACCAATACATGACCTAAAAATGAAAAAATGCTACGCGTTGTAAAAGAACCTTGAAAGTTTCATTACATCAGAAGATGTGACACCTAAAATATATCCAATTTAAGACCAGTTATAGTTATTCAAGAACTATCTGACTTCCTATTTAAAATTGTATAAGACTAAGTAACTGTATTCTATATTAGAATGGCAAATAAAATATTTTCGGATGCTTGACTTGGATCACATCGACCTTGTGTCGCAATTAACTTGTTTCATGAGAAAGAAACATGTTGATGCCTTTGGCCATAATAGACACTGAAGGTTTTTTATTGGAAGGACACATCATGGTTATTAAAAACTGGCATTCAGAATGTTATATACAGTGGTTATACAGGTGTGTTTTTCTATAAAACAACCGTTTTCGAAGCATCATTTCTATAATTAGTGTATTGTATAACATCTATTTGTCATAAAAAGGACACTTATTGAAACCTCTAAGTTATATACAATATTTCTATTGTAAAAGGTCTACGTCAATAATTATGTTTGAACCATTACTATTGTAGACATTTATATCCTTACCTTTTACAAATATTTGTCTAGAGCTTGTTTCTTGGTGAAATGGAACTTTATGCATAATGCTGATTAACACAAGTTTCGTATAGATATACTATAAATAAAGTACGTAAGTAAAAATCACAAAATTTAGATAAGACTATTGTCGCACAAAACTTCAAGTTTTTATGATTTTAGATCAACTGTTCAGATTTATAACTAACCATTCATTGGAAGCTTGTAAGAAAGATTAATGCTGATGATCATTGTGAATATAAAAGATGAGAAACATTGTCATCAGAAGAGGAGATATATATAAACACAGTGTTGTCTTTGTCAGGATGTGATGGCCATGAAAAAGAACCTTTAAATCTCAACTGTTTAAACAGAGTCATTTGTTCAGATTAATATCCCTTGTCTGGACAAATCCTCATTTGAAAAACACGAAGAAGCCGATTTTACAGTATATCAAAGTGTTCTAGCATGTGAGTGATCAAATATATCTCTATCAACAAAATATAAAACGTTTCTTTATTTAGAAATTCCACAACCCATATCGTGCACTAGAAATCCACAAATAAATTCACTTTGTGCTGGAATCTGGGACACAACTTTTGACCCTACTACATGTTATTAGTGATAACTTTTGACTTTGGCAAATTTTAAAGAGCACAGAATTTAGCTAATTTCTAATTCTGGTAGCAACATCCTGTGAAAGTAAGTCAAACACATTCAGTGAATCTCGAATTCCGCTAATTATTTTTAGGATAACGATATAAAAAGTTCGTGACAAAATATTTGATTTCTGTATATTATTTAATTAAATTGATCATGTAAGATTTCAGTTTGTAGACTCAGACAACTAATTTATCGACTACTTTTGTGTTTGAAAACAGATATATTAGAAACAACACAAACTGAGACATGAATGTACTATACAATACTGAACTATCAAGATTACATTAACTTTCATTCAAGTATAGTAGATAACAGGTAGCGTACAATTGTTGAATACAATTAGAACCCATGAACTGCATGTTTCTAATACCTACTGTTGCGTCAGCGAATCACATGACTACTATGACGCAACGTTTCTAGAACTATCATGTACTTTGGCGAATGTTCAAGTTCTTACTAGAAATAGGGTAGGCGGATATATATAAGAGGGGACAACGTGACGAGGAGAAGGTAATGTGTGGGTAGATAGTGAGTAATTGAACTGCAGTCACACGGTATTGTTGAAGTTAACGTTCGTTCGTTACAGTGTTGTTTTAGCGCGAGTATTGAGATTAAGTGTATCGCAGAGTTATATTCGGAAAGAATAAACCAGTTTTATTAAGTAAAGAACTTGTGTCGCTTAAGGAAACAAATCAGTCTGAAGTATACAGGTCTAGGTTTAGGATGAGAGTCCGTGCTAAATGGGAGAGCCAGCAAGATCTGGCACAGGATTTGGAAAGTATGGCACACAAAGCCTACCAAACTGTGCCACCCAATCTCCTGATGTTATTGCTGAGGGATCAGTTTGTTTATGCCTTGGACAGTCCACAACTGAAGATACAAGTAAAGCAAGCACACCCCTCTATTATGCAGGACGCTATGGCCAGAGCTCTTGAATTTGAATCCTATGTTAAGTCTAGCACAGAGATACCAAGGTTGGTACAGTCATCACGATTCAAAGCCAGAAAAGGGCAGCTTTTGGAGAAGTTTAAGGGACTTTGCTGGCACTGTAACAAACCTGGGCACAAGAGAGCTCAATGCCAGCAACTTCAACACAGGGAAGATACCACAGCAGGAAAGGCTGCTACCCAGAAAGGTTGTTGGAACTGTGGAGAGCAAAGACATATGAGGAGCCAGTGTATGAAGAATACTACCATTAAGTCAGTTTCGGGGAAACCAGTAGTGGTTAGTCTTGAGGGATGCCCACCAACCCCCATTGTGAAAGTCCCAACAGCTAAGTGTAAAATAGTAAGCACTCATAGCGTCTACGTGACAGGAAAGCTGGATGGCCAAAGGTGGCCATAAATTCTGCAT
>NW_013668384.1:112755-119334 GCF_000517525.1 Limulus polyphemus | reverse complement strand
GTGTAAGAAGAACACTACCAATAGGTCAGCTTCGGGAAACCAGTAGTGGTTGGTGCTGGGAGGATGCCCACTAACCCCCATGGTGAAAGTCCCAACAACTAAGTGTAAAATGGCAAGCACTCATAGCGTCTACGTGACAGGAAAGCTGGATGGCCAAAGATGTAACTTTGCCATAAAATTCTGCATCTCAGCAAACCCTTGTGAGTATTAAGATGCTAGATCAAAAAGGAGTACCAGAAGCCATATATAAGCTCTGTGGTGTGACAGGACATTATGCAAGGTTGTGGGGACCAGTGTGGGTAACTAGAAGTTAACTACACACTTCCTCGGTAGTAAGTAGTCCAACCCTAATATGCATTGGTCTTCAATGTCAGCCAAGTATACTTTGTGTCTGTCTTTCATGCCCAGTTCAACCTCTCTTTTAACACTTACCGGAATTTGGCCTTTGTTGTTCCCAATCGTCATTTTATTCTAATCAGGTTCCATCAAGCTGGGATCAAAGTGATTGAAGAAGTTAATGATGATGAAGTGGAACCAAGTATAGATATTAAAGCAGAACAGGAGAAAGACCAAGATTTGAGGCCAATAATTGATTTTCTACAAGCAAGTGTTTTGCAACATGCTGGGAGAAGGAGTCTAGCTTAAGCCCTGTGACAAAGAACTGTTGGGCACAATGGGACCAGTTGAAGCTTGAAGATGGTATTCTTCTCCAGAGATGGGAAACTGCAGATTGGAAAGTGACAACCTGGCAAACAGTTATACCGTGAAAGTTACGGGATGTTGTGCTGCGTCAATCCCATAACATTTTAACAGGAGGACATCTCAGAGTTAAAAAGACATTGAGTCACTTATGGCAGAGATTTTACTGGGTAGGTATGAGGCAGGATATGGAAGAACGGTGCAGGACCTGCAGTATATTTTGTGCTAAAAGGGGACCCAAGCATAAGGGACGTGCTACAATGAAGTTATATCAAGTTGGCACACCAATGGAAAGAGTAGCCATTGACACTGCTGGTCCATTGCCCCAAACTCGTGCTGGAAACAAGTACATTTGTGTGGTGATGGATTATTTCACCAAGTGGCCTGAGGCATATGCAATACCAAATCAGGAAGCTACAACTGTAGCTTTGGCTATTAGTGATTTCTTCTTCAGGTTTGGCATGACATACGAACTGCATTCTGATCAAGGCCTTAACTTTGTATCAGCTATATTCCATGAATGCTGCAAGTTGTTTTGCATACGAAAGTCCGGGACAACGCCACTTCACTCACAGTCTGATGGGATGGTAGAAAAGTACAATTGGACACGTGGACAGGAATTGGCAAGATGACTGGGATGTCTTACTCCCTCCACTGCTGATGGCCTAGAGAACAGCAGATCATGGAGTCACTGGATACATTCCAGCAAAGCTGATGTTTGGTCGGTAACTTTGGTTGCCAGTTGACCTGATAACAGATTGCGTACCTTGTGATGAGTTGCCTGAAAATGTGCCAGAATTCGTGAAAGTGTTATTGGAAAGGATGGATGACATTCATGATCAAGTGCATTCGAACTTAAAAACGTCTGCTGATTCAATGAAGCTATGTTATGATAAAGAAATCTACTGAAGTCAGCTTTGTACCAGGAGACAAGGTGTGATTGTATAATCCCAGGAGGACCAAAGGGGGGTCTCTTAAGTTGTCTTCTCCATGGGAAGGCCCATGTGACATAGTGGATCATCTTTCAGACGTGACTTTCCGAATAAAATGTGGTTGGGAAGGTAAGCTGAAGGTGGTGCATGCAAACAGGCTTTGGCATTATCACGGTCCAGGACATTTCAGTTGGAATGAAGTGAACAATGGAGAAAATGACGCTGCTGAAGACGTGTCATCTGAAAAAGCCACTGTCGAAGAAGTAACTCTACACGGTTTTGAGAAGGAAAACACAGAAGCCGTTAATGAAGTTACCACCACTGATGTGATTGCTACCGATAATGGGAAATTTCCTGATAGGGCTGATGAACCCCATGTGAAGCAGAAGCCAATGAGACGGAGACCAGTACAGAAGAAGATACGTCCTGTAAAATTAAGAGACTTTGTTGTATTTTAATTTTGTGTTTGTAAATTCTGTACATTTAATTAAGTTATTGTTAATTATCTATTGGTTAAATGTAAGTGGCTAGTGTTTGGAATGAACAATACTAAGGAAGGGGCAGTGTTATGACAGCAGAAGTCATGCGATCTAGATGCCCTCTTTTTTAGTATATATAAGCCTGGCAAAGAAAGCCAGCGGTAGATAGATAGATAATTGAGTCAAGCAAACAGTAGGCACCTCAAGTAAAGTGTGTGAATTACTGTGATTTATACCGTGTGTTTATAAAAGTAATTAAGTTTAAAGTGAAGAGTAACGTATTAACTGTTGAAATTCTGTGTATTTCAAAGTTTGTATCAAGAAAGAATAAACAAGTTTTAATCAAGAAAGGACTTGTATCACTGAAGTTTCTCAGAAAGAATTTCTACGGGAAATTAACAAACAAACAGATACGCAACATAACTGACATGCATGGACACAAAGTAAATCGTGAAATATTAAGTGTAAGAAAATATTAATATTTAGACAGTTTTAAATTTATTATTGCTTCTTTTAACAAAATAAGATTAAGTAGTTTGAAGAATGCTACTACACTCCTGAAGATTACAGGAGTGCTGATTACATTCTGCCTGATTACAAGCAGAACATGTCCATATTATGTTCAAACGTAGATTACATTGAAACTTACTTTTCAATATTAGCATTAATTATCTCCGAAAACACGACAAACAAAGCACTATCAGATGTGCAGGATGTTACAATGATAATTTTTACAACACTTGAAATCATGATCCCTACCCATTTCCTGTTCAACAGAACTGTCTGCCACAAGTAACTATTCTACTTTCCTCTCTTCTTGTAAAAATTATCATAACTATTGTTGCGTCAGCGAGTTCACGTGACTAGTATCACGCCACGTCCTTCTCGAACCTTCGTGAATTATCAGGAGACTACTAGATTGGGGTAGTCTGATATATATAAGATGGTCACAACGTGACGGGACATTGTGTAATTGAATTGAGTATTGTTGAACTCGAGCACGTGAGACGTTTGTTATAGAGCGACTGTTGAAATTAAGTGTATCGGTAAAGTTGTAGTCAGAAAGAATAAACCAGTTTTATTTAAGAAAGGACTTGTGTCGCTAAGGTTTCGTAGGAACGAATTTACGGAAAATTAATTAACAAACGGAGACGTAACACTATATTCAGTAGTTTAATCAAGGTATACAAAACCCAGCAGTAGGATTAATAATAAATTCTATCTTCCTCTCTACTTCACATATATCCTTATCAGGAATTGAATTCAAGGCTCTAAACATGGTAAACATAACCCTGCAAAATCCCTCATCTACTTCATGTATGAAGGGACAAGGTTATTAAGTAAGTTATATTTTATGGAGAAATAGGAAATCCATAATAAATGCTAAATCCTACACTTCTCATTTTGATTCTGTTGACAACTTGGATGACTAAAATATCCAAGAAGTGTTAGATAATCTTTCTATCTTAAGCAGATATGAATTTACAATAACTTGTTCTGTTTTGTGGCTATCTTTTTTGTTTTTACTTTTAGAGGAAAATTGACATTTTGTTTTGATTCTGCATTTCTAGTATTGGAAGCTCTAAACTTTAGAGCGTATACCAAATTCTACCCAAAATCTCTTTAACAACCATTTACCAGAGCTATATTCTAGATATGAGACCAGGTGATACCTTCTCACATACTTTTAACTTACAATAACATTCACAGTACAAACAAACAGGATTTCTCCACAGTGTTATCTCTCATGTTTAATGTCCCAATTTAATCCAAATATTTTCGTACACACTAGTCAACTGTAAGGTTTCCTGCCAGTTTGTTTTTCTCACAGTAATTTTGTTTCTTATATTATTTTTCTAATTAAATATGTTTTAAAATTTATACAAGTTTTTATCATTTGTACATAAAACTGTGAATAAAATAAACAAAAGTTGAACTGTTGGAAAAGGTTCAGAGAAGGGCTACTACGATAATGTATAAGATAGACTTATTATCATATGAGGATAAGTCAAGGTTTCTGAGCTTGTTTTAGCTTGAAGAAAGAATTGCAGACCTGATTCAGGTATTTAAGATTGTTAAGTGAATTGAAAGAGTTGATGTATCATCATTTTTCATATTTAATGATAAGACTAGGGATACAAATATAAATTTCAGCAGTCATCTTCAGCTATGACAGCTTTATTTTTCTAAAAGGATGGTTGGACAATGGAAAAGGTTGCCCTCAGATATGGTGCTTTGTGTTAATTGAAGAGCATTAAGGAAAAGTTTGATAAATATTTTAATGATAAGGACTGGCTTTGAGTTATTTTTTCTTTTTGAGGGGTTTAGTTTAATTTAATGAATGGGAAACTCTAATGGACCAAATGGTCCCTTGTTGCCCTTTAAAGTTATATGGTATGTTACAAACCTATAAAATAGATTATCTGTGCTGTTCTATGACTGGTATTAAAACCTCATGTTTTTAGCAATTTAGGCCTTCAGACTTATTACTGAGGTATGGGGGGAGGGAAGCATACACAAATGTAAATTTCTTCCCAGTGTGTATTCTCCGAGGTATTTTTAAGCTATAATTACTTATAAATTGTTTTCCACAAACTCCACAACTGTAAGGTTTCAACCCAGTGTTTTCTTCTATATTTGTTTTAAGTAACCAGTTTTACAAATTGTTTTTTTCTGTAAGGTTTCTCCCTAGTGTGTGTCTAGTTTCTGATAATTCACTTTGACATTAATGACCTGTAGCAATCTGATTAAACTGCTCAAAAGCACAATAGCCACATATCTTTAGTCTCAGACCACACATCTCTTTTTGAGCATGCAGAATAGCACAATAATTAAACAACTCCACAACAAAATTCAACATTTTAATAAATTAACCAAACACCCATGTAAACTCAACCCCAACTTATCTTCATTTACCACACAAACCTAATACGACTCATTAATTTTATCGCATAAGATGGACTACACCTTAACTTTTTTGGTATTTTTTACCTTGACCTCAAACTTCAAATATTTTATTTCTTGTAGCATTCTCTTACTGGTCTTCCAAGTTACCCCAACCATCTCGTATTTCTACTTCTAACAGTTTTTCTACTCTTCCTTGTCCTAATTCTATGTTTCCTCCTATCTCGGAAGTTACCAACATCTCACAATATAATACTTCTATCACTCAACTAAAAACTCATTTACTCTCTCACAGTGATCCTCTAAATTCTTCTTTAGGTTCTGCTAGTGGATGAAACACAAATCACACTTTCCCAGAAACATCAAATTCCACAAATAGCAACATGCATTTTTTAATGTTTCTGTTGTTTGTTGTTCTTTACTCACAAACCCTTACACTTCCTCATATCAACAACTACACACAACATGTTCTACAGTCTACACAACAATCTTCACTAGTCCATCATTCTCTCACTTCTCTTGTAGAATTATCTTCTTCTTCTGTTAGCATCAACTATCACAATGACCAGTAATGCACTTTTGTGCTTTGTCAATCTATCATACACACTCAAAAAGAAAGCTACCTCTTCTCATTTCCCTTGAACATCCTCTTCATTTATCTCACAACTATAAGGACATCAGTATCTATCAACACTCATCCTAAGCCAAGCTGCAAATCATCCAACTACAGTAGAATCTTAGGAAGCTCGCTGAGAAATTACAAGACACTATCAACATGCCAAGTCACCAGTCAATAACATAAAAAATTGTAACATACCCCCATCTCTTGTATGAAAAAACACCAATCACAATAGCAGCACATGGGCAGAATTTTCAGATTCTTAAAAACACATAATTAGAACTCATGAGTATCCCTAAAAACTTCTGTCAATATTATAGACAAAGAAATTTCCCACTACTATTACCTATACCACTTTTTACTGGAAGTAAAAGAACTACAAAAATTTACAACTGATGCATTCTTTCTCAAAAAGAACAAAAACCAGTCTCGTAGAAATAAAACTTCTAACAGAATTCTTTCTAAATCTTCCTCTTTATCATAAAGAAACTATTGTAGCATCAAGCACTCTACCAAAACCCGTTATTTCATAATGAACATATAAAAACAAATGTTAAAAGACATTTCATCCTTTAATATATAAAAGTCCTCTCAAACTAACAAACCTGTTAAAATGATAAATATATTGTTAAAACCACATAGGCAACAAAGATATTAAAATAAAAGAATAGGTTGAACAATTGTCAAGTTTTTGTTATACTTTTATTTAAAGAATGATGCCATTTCAAGCTAGCACTCTTCGTCAGATCGTACAGCTTACAAAAAACGTATCTGCAGATTTAAAAGAAATTGTACATCTTTTACATAAATATTACACTTTATGTAAAACTAATAATACATCTTTTACATAAATATTAAACTTCATGTAAAACTAAAACAGATAATTAACATTTAAAATAGAAAAAAAAGAAAATTAAAATCTTGAAGAAAAGCATTCACTTAAACC
>NW_013668384.1:108612-111842 GCF_000517525.1 Limulus polyphemus | reverse complement strand
AAGCATTCACTTAAACCAGATGGTTGTAGGGATTGTAGATTAGTCTCCAAAAAAAGCATTCACTTAAACCAGATGGTTGTAGGGATTGTAGATTAGTCTCCAAAAAAAGCATTCACTTAAACCAGATGGTTGTAGGGATTGTAGATTAGTCTCCAAAAAAGCATTCACTTAAACCAGATGGTTGTAGGGATTGTAGATTAGTCTCCAAAAAAAGCATTCACTTAAACCAGATGGTTGTAGGGATTGTAGATTAATCTCCATAAAAAATCATTCATTTAAAACAGATAGTTGTAGGGATTGTAGATTAGTCTCCAAAAAAAACATTCATTTAAACCAGATGGTTGTAGGGATTGTAGATTAATCTCCATAAAAATCATTCATTTAATCCAGATGGTTGATGGGATTGTAGATTAGTCTCAATAAAAATCATTCATTTAAACCAGATGGTTGTAGGGATTGTAGATTAATCTCCTTTCCAGTCGTTCTATTTTGTGAATATCTGTAGGAGCACCAATAAGTCCAGGAATTGAAATGTCTTCAACTGTATGGTTATTCATTGTGAAATGTTTGTCTACAGGTGTATCCTGGTTCTGCACTTCCAAGTCAGCAGCCTGTTTGTCCAATGTATAAACCATTAGATTTTTTATAAACTATACAGTAAATCATACATTCAGTGATGCATGTAAAGGACTGTCTGATGTTGAATGTTGTGTTTTTTCCTTGAATATGTATGGTGCTGTTTATATGTGGGCAGGTGACACACCTGTTTCATTTAGAATGCCTAGTGTATCATTTTGTTTGAGGTTACTGTGCACCAGAATTTCTTTTGAGTTGTTGTCATGTCTGTAAGAAATAATGTGTGGATTCCTGAAAAGATATTTAATGGTAGGGTCTTCAGTATGTATTGTGTAATTGTTTAGTATAATATCTTTGATCTTCTAGTTGGTCTGATAGTATGTTAGCACAAGTGGAATATGATCGGAGTGTTCTTTCTTGGTAGGGTTGAGTGTTTACTCCTGGGTATATAAATTAGCTTTGGTTGCTGCTTCATGAATGAGAGGGTAGCATCTTGTAGAAAGAAAGATTTTCATGTTTTTGTATTTTGATTTTTATAGTCGTTATCATCACTACATAGTTTGTGCACTCCTAGAAATTGTGAGAATCATGTTCACTCTTTGTTATTGTATGGGTGGAAAGAATTGAAATATAGGTATGTGTGTGAATGTGTTTCTCTGTAACATATACTAATGGTCAGTTAGTCGCTTTTACATGAATATCTTAATGTCCAGAAAGGGTAGTGTTGTACCAGATATATATTCAAAGTAAATTCTAATAAAGGAAACAAAGTGTAGAAAAGTTCTATATTTAGAGTACGTCATCAACGTAGTGATGATATATCATTGGTACTGATCCATTGTATTGATTAAACACAAGATTTTTGGTATATCCAACAAAGAAGTTGGCAAAGGTGGGACCCACTTTACTCCCTTATACAACTTTACAGATCTGTTTATAGTAGTTGCCATTACAAGTAAAGGCATGTTAAGTGTGAATCTAAGTTTGGCTAAATGTAGAAGTGTGTGAGTGTGTTGGAGGCTCCATTAAGTTTTTGATCTAAGAAATGTTTTAGTACAATTAAACCCTCATTGTATTGAATAGATGTGAACAATGATCTTATGTCCATGGTGAAGATGTAGTGTTCATTACCAGTTAAATGTGTGTTCTTAATTAAAGTAATGGCATGAGTGGTGTCCTTTATGTGTGTCTGTAAATACATGACAAATGGTGATAAAGCTTATCAGATTGCTAATCTAAATACTGTCCAACTCTGTGGCATGAATCTAAATCCTGGAATCTGTAATCTCCAATCATTGGTTTGCTATCTGCCCAAAAAATAATTTATATATTTTTTTATAATATAGTGTGAACTCTCAATGTTTACCCCTAATCTTTCTAATACTATTTATTAATGATAATGTTCCCTGCCTGTCTTAATAAATTGATCTGTTTAACATTTCTTTCTCAGTCAATCTCCATGTGTCACCTTTATCTTACTTTAACCACACTTAAGGGTATAGTTTTCCTTGACCATTTCTAAAACAAGATATCTGTAAAACCTTTCACATAACACTCTCTTCTCTAGCTCCTGAAAATATGCACCTACAACAAAATGTTGAAAACTATACAAAAACAGTTCCTGGAAGCCCAAATGACCTTCATGACACTACCATTCCAAGATTGCCCCTGAAGAAGAAAGGTCCACCTTTCAAAAGTGCTTGAGTTATAAGGTTTTTATCATTTTATATTAAGATCTCTTGAACCTACATATTTTTGTGACATCATAAATGTTTCTCATCAGTATGTGTTCTTTGATGTATTTCTAATTCACTATTTGTACCAAATTATTTTCACAATCTGTACAATCATACTGGTTTCTCCTCGGTGTGTATTCTTTGATGTGTTCTTAAGGTACTATTTGCACCAAAGCATTTTTTGCAAACAGCACATCTGTAAGGTTTCTCTCCAGTGTGTATTCTTTGATGTGTTTTTAATCTATTATTTGTACGAAAGTATTTTCCACACACTGTACAACTGTAAGGTTTTTCCCCAGTGTGTATTCTTTGATGTATTTTTAAATTACTTGTTGTTCCAAATAGTTTTCCACAAACTGCACAATCATATGGTTTCTCCACAGTGTGTATTCTTTGATGTGTTTTTAAGGTACTATTTGTACCAAACTGTTTTCCACACACTGTACAACAGTAAGGTTTCTGCCCAGTATGTATTCTTTGATGTTTTTTTAAGTTACAATTTGATACAAATTGTCTAGCACACACTACACAACTGTAAGGTTTCTCACCAGTGTGTATTCTTTGATGTATTTTTAATTCACTGTTGGTTCCAAACTGCTTTCCACATACTGTACAACTGTAAGGTTTCTCCCCAGTGTGTATTCTTTGATGTTTTTTAAAGATACTATTTGTACCAAACTGTTTTCCACACACTGTACAACTGTAAGGTTTCTCCCCTGTGTGTATTCTTTGATGTGTTTTTAGTTCACTATTTCTACCACACTGTTTTCCACAAACTATACAATTATATGGTTTCTCTCCAGTGTGTATTCTTTGATGTGTTTTTAGTTCACTATTTCTACCACACTGTTTTCCACAAACTATACAATTATATGGTTTCTCTCCAGTGTGTATTCTTTGATGTGTTTTTAAGGTACT
>NW_013668384.1:106529-107918 GCF_000517525.1 Limulus polyphemus | reverse complement strand
TGTAACATCGAAACATGTAGAGTCGTTAACTTTTTGAAGCCCATAGATAGGCCTAAATAAAATGTTTTTAATTGTGTACCAGTTTAACGTTGAATATTATTTATGATTTTAACTTTATAAACAAGTGCCAAAATACTATAATTTATGATTTTAAGTTTTAACCCTCTAGCAAAGCACATGTCCCAAGTTATTTACATTAAAGAATAACTACTTATTATTATTGTATGAGAAAACCTTAACATCAATACAGATATAATGAATAAAATTGTAATATTAGGTATCTTTTAAATCTCTGTGACTAGGCATCATTTATTGGGCATGTCACTTGCATTCAAATTATAATTAAACTACTTTTTATTTATGTTATACCAAATAGTATAGCATAAAACTGAAGACAATAATTCATATTTTAATAGTATTTAAGTTTTAACTTCGTATAAGGCAATATTAAAAAGATCCTGAATTTCCCCAAGTGACGTTTTCTCTAGGCATCCTCTCTCTTCTATTTTATTCACTACCTCTCCAATAAGTATAAAATCTAACATAAATTACTCACTATAAAATCCTCATTGCTCAGACAAACAATAATTTTTATAGCTTTCAATCTTGATTGGATACAGAGCCATCAAATAGAAAATCATACCCCTGTTGCCACACCCACATGTCACATCCTTTGTTCTCTCTTTCATTTGATTCTATATTATGTAGAACCACTAGAAACCCAAGATTTTCATCTATCAAATGATGCATATTAGGTTGTTTTCTTAACAGAGGATTGTTAATTTCTCTTTTAGAAAAAGCTTCCTTCCCACAGGAAAGATAACCACTAGCTTGAATGAATTTTTAACAGTCGAAAGCAAAAAAAGAAAGAAGACCTGGGTAAGTACTATATTTCTTGTTTTTCATGTTTATTTTTTATTTATTATTATAAAAGTAACTAAAATGTAAAATATATAATAATAATAATAATATAATAGAAATTTTTCACAAGGAATGCACATATGCAGCTCAGAGTAGCTTTTGGGTAATATAATTCGATAGCTTAATGTGAGCTCCATATTCCCCAAGCAATTTCAACTTATAATGGCATGAATTGTAGTTAGATACAGCTCAAAGGGCAATAAAACATTTGTCAAGTGATTTGTAATTTATATGATGAAAATAGTAGTTATGCATGGTTCACACCGTGAATAAAACAATAATATTTAATATAAATAGATTTATGCTGTTATAAGTTTAAAGCTACTTAGGATAAACGAATGTAGTTTCATGTTACAATTTGAAGTCATTCTAGAAAGAAAAACAGTAACTTAGATTTATTTCAATGTTTTTTTTCGGTGGTTACGAGGTAGGTCAATTTGACTAACCTTGTACAGAGTTTGGGTAGAG
>NW_013668384.1:104974-105657 GCF_000517525.1 Limulus polyphemus | reverse complement strand
AATGTTTTTCCAAGCCTTTTATGTGGCACCTTGTCAAATGCTTTCTGAAAATCCAGATACACCAAATATACACCCTTACCCTCATCTACATAAGAAGTAACCTTTTCAAAAAATTTTAAAAGATTTTGTAAGGCAAGATTTTCTTTTAGTGAAACCATGTTGACTATCCAACACAATTCTAAACTTTTTAAACAACTTTGCAAAGCATCTTTTAACAGACTTTCCAAACATTTTCCCACAACTGTTGTAAGATTAATGGGTCTATAATTAGTTGAATAATTTTTATCACCTACCTTGAAAAGAGGAGTTAATGGTACCTGTCCACTATTCAAGGACTGACAAAAGATACTTGTAAGTGGCTCACATATTCAATCTTCAACCTCCTTCAAAACCCTTGGAGAAATATTATCGGGCCCAAAAGCCTTATCATCTTTTAAACTTGTTTGATCTCA
Organism: Limulus polyphemus; assembly: GCF_000517525.1. Taxonomy (NCBI): domain Eukaryota; kingdom Metazoa; phylum Arthropoda; class Merostomata; order Xiphosura; family Limulidae; genus Limulus; species Limulus polyphemus. The sequence continues at coordinate 105,205 of NW_013668384.1, read as the reverse complement.
TTTCCATTTATCAACTGATCAAGATGTGGAATATTTCTTAAATCTTCATTAGTAAAAACTGAAGAAAAAGCAAAAGTTAATAACCCAGCCATCTCATAATCATCAGATACTAGCCTTCCTTTATCATCCCTCAAGGGTCCTATCCAGTGGTGGGATTCAGCCGGTTTGCACCGGTTCATGCGAACCTGTTCCCAGAATTTAATGACCTCCACGAACCGGTTGTTAACAATC
>NW_013668384.1:98517-104074 GCF_000517525.1 Limulus polyphemus | reverse complement strand
GTTAATGATTTTGTATTGTATCTTTATACAATCTGGTATTTTCCAGAATGTTCTTTAAAGATCTATAGTATTCTTTGTTATTCTCTAATTTTCTAGAATGTTTCATTTAGTTACACAATATTCTTTATTATTCTGTAGTGTTCCATAATATTCTGCAATATTGTAGAATAATCTTATTATAGAAACTCCTGTGAACAAAATATATATAATGAGTTGACACTTGAGCAGATTAGATTCAATATAATTTGAGTTATACTCTAGAAAAATTAAGATTGAAAAACCTGATAAAAATACTTTAGCAGCAATAATTTTTATGGAAAATGACAATGACAGCAACAACTAGAAGCAAGGCCTTGCTGTGGTTACTAGGAACAGAAGAACCAGAAATAACAGGAATTACCTTCAAAAAAGCATGTTTTGTGGGTGTTTTTTCATCATCACAAGACTTTGAAAAAAACAATCCATGAAAGTGCAACAGCTGTCAAATTAGTTTCATTATTCTGGAACAAAGCTAGAATTCCAATATGACCTGAACAGCATGATATCAAACAGCTTGAAACACTTTTTGAAAACTGGGAAAGCTAAAGAAAATTTCCACTAGACAAACAGAGATGCAGAGAGCCAATGATCTGTTTGATATTGTTCATCAAGATGCCATTGCATTAATCAAGATACCAGAAGACAGAGAATTTCTTCTTGTACAGGGAAAGGACATCAGGGATGTATGGGCTCAGTAGACAACTATGAAAGATTCGAGAGCAAAGAAAAAACAAGAACAAGCAGAACAAGAAAAGAAAAGACTGAATGAGAGAATTGATTGGAGCAATGACAAAGTAACTGGTAATACAGCACAAATATCACAATTACTAATTGAGACATTAAAGTGATGGAAATGGGTTATATTGACATTTTAATTTGGCCATAAAGAAACTGGTTTTTCATTAAATTTTGTTCTTATGTAACTTCAAGGAACCAATGAAATTTATTGTTTTCTTATCATCTTCCTATAATAGACTCAAAATAGTCAATGAAGTCGTATTCTAAACTTTTTTAAAAGACTTGAGCTACCACTAAATGTTCCATAACATGCTTAAAATTTTGCCTGCTATGTTTTTTAATACAGTCAAATAAATCTGAAGGGTGATAGTTTACAAATTCCAAACTTTAAATTTTTATCCCCATTTAAGGACCGCCTTACTAAACCTCAAAGTAAAAATAAAACACTGATCATCAAACTGTCAAATCTTCCATTAAACTCCCGTAAATATGCCATCAACCACATCTGAAGGCAACCCATTCTAAACTTAAAACACCCTATAAGAGAAAAACAGCTCTTAACTGAACAAGACTGGCTACCCTGCTAAAATTGTGTCTCCTAGTCCTAACATGCTCATCATTACATATGAAATAAAGATGATGCATAAAGCCTATAAATTCCCTTAACAATCTTACAAAACCTCAACCAGATCCCCATAACTCATATTTTACAAAGAATAAATTTCAAAGATATTAACGTGGTCTTTAACATACCTTTAATCTAAAGAACCACTCTAGTGAACTTTTACTAACAATTAACCTCTGAACCATTTCCAATAATTCAATGTCCTTTCTGAGCTAAGAAACCCAAGACTGAACACCATACTCCAAATGTGACCTAACCAACAAGATTTCAATGTCTTTAGAGTTATACTCAATATTTTCAGAGACACAACTTAAAGTACTATGTGCCTGCCACTAGCAGCAGCACATCACTTAATAGACTGAACAACTATTACATCAAGATCCTATTCTTCTGTACTATTGTTAAGGTTATTTTCATCTCAATTATATTCAAAATTCATTACTCAGCATTTATTATAACTACAACCATATGCTTTTATTTACCATACAAATCATCCTTTTGTAAAACAGTGTCATCTTTTCAAAGTCTGAAACACCCAAAACCTTAGCATCTTCAGCTAATTGAAAACATTTATTGACCATTCCTTCATCTATGTCACTGATGTATCCTAACACTGAGCCCAAGATACCCCACTTGTGACATTAATCTAGATTGACTGAACCTCATTTATAAAAACCCTTTGCTTTTTTCAATCAAACATTATTTTATACAATGGGTCAACTTACCTCCCTTACCTACAGAGGTCATTTTTTAAACAAATGCTTTCTCCAAATCTACATACAACAAATCCACACCAGTAACCTTATTTACATAAACAGTAACTTTTTTAATGAAAGTCAAAAGATTAGTAAAGCAAGATTTGCCCTAGTGAAAGCATGTTGACAATTCAATAATGTTAAGTGACTATGCAAAGCATCTTTTATAAAACGTTTCTCACCACTAACATAAAAAAAAACTAATAGGCCTAAATTAATGTAATACTTTTTATCACTGCCCATGAAAAGAGGAATAACATTAAGCTTGTGACCAATATCTGTATTGGGTGCCAATACCGATCTGATCTGAAGAATTTCCCACTGTTTTCTGATCTGATTTTTAAGAATATCAGATAACTAAATATGCAATACATTCAGACCTTCATAATTGAGAGAGTTCAATGTATCCAGAAATGATGTCAATCACGGAGAGAGAAATATCAGTGACCATTAGTTCAGGTGATATATATATATTAAAAGTTTCTTTATTTTTTAACAAAGCTCTGATAAGTCAGAATATTTATTGACTAAGGCAGGGTCATGATATGGAATACAAATGCCGTTCTCATCCCTGGCCCAAACAACACAGCCAATTCCTCCTGATCTAGAGTCAGTCAGTCCAAGTAATGTGCATGCACTCAATAGTTTAATATATTAATTAAAATAATGATAAAGTCTGAAATTAAACTTTAAAGACTTTAGTATTTGCTACAGTGTTTAATAATGTTACAGGTAAATCCCATTAAACACATGATTTTCATTTACTTTGTTCCCAATAGACTACAGTATGAACTTTTCTAATCCAGTGGATCAATGTCAAAAGAATTCCTAAATTTATACTTCCAAAGTTAAGAAAGGTTCCTCAGGTATACACTTCCCTCCTCTAAAAAAATGTGGGGGAAAACACATTTCAAAACACTTGTGAGAGCAGGTGCATCTACCCACACACACAGCCAAAATCTTATGCATATCAGCGATACACAACACTAGTATATATACAGTAGGGACATTTAAACATGCGGAACACAAAATGCAGGTTGTTAAAATCTGATCCTGATATTAGCCGAACTTTGGCATACCTGAATGGATCGAATATTTCACTCAAGTCACAGGCTTAAGTAACATTAACTAAATTTCAACCTTCTGGCACCTGTCCACTATTCAAAGGCTTACACAAACAGTAGGAGGTGGCTCAGATATTAAATACTTAGCATCCTTCAAAACTGTTTTAGAAATATTACCTGGAACGAGAGAATTATCTTTAAAATTATCAATTTTTGTTAACAATATAATGGTTGATTTGACACAAAATTCTACACATTAATATTATATAACTGTTTGATTAAACACTAAATTATACATATACATATCATATAACAATGTTTGATTAAACACTGAATTCTACATGTTCACAGTATATAACAATGTCTGATTAAACACTGAATTTTCTTAGATCACCATGGTTTTCACAAATATGTGAAGGGCATGTTAACTGGCTAAAAGTTGTAACCCTCTTCGTAGTCCACGGGTGATGACAGAAAAATTTAAAAATAGCATTTGAGGGACTTTTGTAATCGTTACTGACCATCTTATCACATAATACAGTTGATAGTGTCTATAACTTGTACATACTCACCAGGTAGAGCATATTAAAATATAAACTTGATATTATCATGAACATAGCTTAGGAACTGATGAAAAAAGAATTAAACTGTTCAAACCATCATTCCAAATACCATAAATATCTTCAATAAACTACAACCAGATGACAAGAGACTGTTCTCTACTAAGTTTCCAGTCTCGGGTTGCTTTAGTCTCAATGGTACGTATGAAAACTATAGCAGAGAATACAGCCACCCTATTACCCATGGATAATCCTTGATAATGAAGGTACATTTGTTCAACAAAACTGAAAACATTATTGTGTAAAACAAAATCCAGGATTTTCACTGGGTACTGGCTGTTTCTCTTCATAAAACATGTTTACATTCTTCTGGACCAGAAACATTACAGCTGTTAGAATAGCTGTAATGAGTTTATTCACAACAATGCAGCAAACTTGTAGTGAATTTCTTCAGCTTGTGACTACAAACATGTCATTATTAATTAGATGCCAAACAAACAAATACCAGAAAGACACAATTACAGCTACATATTATCTTTAATAACACAACTGTAAAAAGTTTAATTACCTCATTTTTCTCTGATTCTCCATCACACTTTTCTTCTTGTTCCTCTTTTGTTACATCAAACTTCAAAATTGTATGTAGAGAACTTTCTTCCAAGAAATCAGCTTTTCCTGGAGCTATAAGTACAAATAATGTAGGTTTGTTTATAACAAGATTCAATATAGTTTATGCTTCACTAAATCATAATCAAGCCCCATATACTGTATTTAAAAGAACAGGCCTCTTCTATAATTTTTTTACATGATATGCAAGTGCATATAAAAGAACTGACTTTCAGCAAAGGGCAGGTTCTGAAAATATACCTGGACTGACATGAACCTTGTCAGTTGTAGTTCCAAATGGTGGTTAAACAGAAAACCAGGATAAGAGAGCAAGGCCTTTTCGCATACCTGGTAAAAGAAAGATCTCAATGGAGAAGAACAGTAATTACTTAAAGAGTAGACATATTTCTAGAATTAAAATATCCACCATAGTTAATCACTATGATGAAGTACAAGAAAGTTGGAGGCAGCCATTATAAATTCTGACACCTGATGCAGGTAAGGCTGTTATTTTATCTATTTTAAAATCAGTAAGAAACACTGATGAGCTGTGAATTTGATACTGTTATGACACCAGAAATCACGCGATGCTGGGAGCATACTCGCTGGAGTTTCTCAAGGGATCATGAATTTTCCTGGCAACTCTAGTTTGTTTGAGGTGCCCTCTTTTTTAGTATATAAGCCTGGTGAGAAAAATCAGCATGATTGAAGAGATATAGATAGATTGAAATGATAGATAATTGAGACAAGCAAACAGTAGGCACCGTAAGTAAAGTGTGTGAGTCACTGTGATTTATAGCGCGTGTTATAAAGGTTGTTAAGTTTAAAGTGACTGTGGAAATTTTGTGTATTACAAAAAAGTTGTATCAAGAGAGAATAAACTAGTTTTAATTAAGAAAGGACTTGTATCGCTGAAATTCCTTGGAAAGAATTTATATTGAAAATTAACAAACGAGCAGATACATCAGAGAGTGGGATGGAAAAAGAAGATGGAAACGAGAAGTGGCAAATCAAACTACAGCTTAGCAGATTTGATGGCAGCAATACAAAAGCAGCAAAAGAAACAGGAAGAGAGATTACAGCAGTGGTTGGAGGAGAAAGAAAATATACAAGAAGAGAGACTACAGCAGTGGCAAGAAAACCAGCACCAGTGGCAACTGGAACAAGAAA
>NW_013668384.1:95291-97621 GCF_000517525.1 Limulus polyphemus | reverse complement strand
CCCACCAAACCCCCATTGTGAAAGTCCCAATAGATAAGTGTAAAATGGGAAGCACACACAGTGTCTACGTGACAGGAAAGCTGGATGTCATAGATTCTGCATCTCAGCAAACCCTTGTGAGTTTCAAGGTGTTAGATCACAAAGGAGTACCAGAAGCCATACAGAAGCTCTGTGGTGTGACAGGACATTATGCAAGGTTGTGGGGACCAGTGTGGGTAATGATTGAGCTCATGCGCATAAAGGACAGGCACAAAGTATACTTGGCTGACATTGAAGACCCACGCATATTAGGGTTGGACTACTTACTACCGAGGAAGTGTGTAGTTAACTTTTATAAAGTGATGTTTGGGAACAACAAAGTCCAAATTCTGGTAAGTGTTAAAAAAAGAGGTTGGACTAACCAGGTGCCATCAAGTTGAAGTCAAAGTGACTGAAGGAGTTGATGATGGTGAAGTGGAACCAAGTATAGATATTAAAGCAGAACAGGAGAAATACCAAGATTTGAAGCCAATAATTGATTTTCTACAAGCAAGTGTTTTGCACTCTACTTGGGAGAAGGTGTCTAGCTTAAGCCCCGTGACAAAGAACTATTGGGCGCAATGGAACCAGTTGAAGCTTTAAGACGGTATTCTTGTCCAGAGATGGGAAAGTGACAACCTGGTAAACAGTTATACTGAGAAAGTTACGAGAAGTTGTGCTGCATCAATCCCATGATAGTTTAACAGGAGGATATTTTGGAGTTAAGAAGCCATTGAGTCACCTATGGCAAAGATTTTACTGGATAGGTATGAGGCAAGATGTGGAAGAATGGTGCAGGACCTGCAGTACATGTTGTGCTAAAAGGGGACCAAAGCATAAAGGACGTGCCCCAATGAAGTTATATCAAGTTGGCGCACCAATGGAAAGAGTAGACGTTGACCTTGCTGGTACACTGCCCTGAACTCGTGTTGGAAACAGGTACATTTGTGTGGTGATGGATTATTTCACCAAGTGGCCTGAGGCATATGCAATACCAAATCAGTACGAACTGCATTCAGATCAAGGACGAAACTTTGAATCAGCTGTGTTTCATGAATGCTGCAAGTTGTTTGCCATATGAAAAACCAGGACAACGCCACTTCACCCACAGTCTGATGGGATGGTAGAAAAGTACAACTGGACACTGGGACAGGAATTGGTAAAGTTTTGTAATAGCCGCCAAAATAACTGGGATGTCTTACTCCCTCCGCTGTTGATGGCCTATAGAACAGCAGAGCATGAAGCCAGTGGATATATTCCAGCAAAGCTGATGTTTGGATGGGAACTTCGGTTGCCAGTGGATATGTTAACAGGATGCCCACCTTATGAAGAGTTGCCTGAAAATATGTCAGAGTTCGTGAAAGTGTTGTCTGAAAGGATGGATGATATTTATCATTAAGTGCATTCAAACTTGAAAATGACTGCTGATTCCATGAAGCTATGTTATGATACGAGATCTATTGAAGTCAGCTTTGTACCAGGAGACAAGGTGTGGTTGTATAATCCCAGGAAGACCAAAGGGAAGTCTCCTAAGTTGTCTTTTCCATGGGAAGGCCCATATGACATAGTGGATCGTCTCTCAGACGTGACTTTTCAAATAAAATGTGGTTGACGAGGTAAGCCAAAGGCTTTGGCATTATCATGGTCCAGGACATTTGAGTTGGAACCAAGTGAACAATGGAATAAATGATGCTGCTGAAGACGTGTCACCCGAAAAAGCCACTGTCGAAGAAGAAACTCTACCCGGTTTTGGGAAGGAAAACAGTGAAGCCATTTATGAAGTTACTACCACTTATGTGACTGCTACTGATAATGGGACATTTCCTGATGGAGCAGATAAACCCCACGTGAAGCAGAAGCCAATGAGACAGAGAACAGTACGGAAGAAGATACGTCCCGTAAAACTAAGAGACTTTGTTGTATTTCAATTTTGTGTTTGTAAATTCTGTACATTTAATGAAGTTACTGTTAATTATCTATTGGTTTAATGTAAGTGGCTATTTTTGGGGTCAAACAATACTAAGGAAGGGGCAGTGTTACTACAATGGAAGTCACGCGATGCTAGGAGCGTGTGCACTGGAGTTTCTCAAAGGATCATGAATTTTCCTGGCAACTCTAGTTTGTTTGAGGTGCCCTCTTTTTTAGTATATAAGCCTGGCAAGAAAAACCAGCACGATTGAAGAGATATAGATAATTGAGTCAAGCGAAAAGTAGGCACCATAAGTAAAGTGTGTGAATCACTGTGATTTATAGTGCGTGTTATAAAGGTTGTTAAGTGACTGTGAAAATTCTGTGTATTACAAAAAAGTTGT
>NW_013668384.1:89419-95118 GCF_000517525.1 Limulus polyphemus | reverse complement strand
GAAGTTCCTCGGAAAGAATTTAAACCGGAAATGAACAAACGAGCAAATACGTAACAATACTATTAATTTGCAGCAGCAAAAGTGGTAGAAAAAGTCAGTTCCTTCAGATGGAAAACTGTAAAATTATGTAAAATTAACAAAAGTGATTGTGTGAATGTTTACACAAGTACAAACACATTTCTTTTTACTTTATGAGAAATGAGTCAACGTGGAGGTAATAAGGGAGAGGCTGTCCCTCACAAAAACCCTCAGGATTTTGGTGCATAGCCTCGCAAAGGAGATGTAGGGTAGCTAAATACTGTACAAGTTAAATAAGGTTAAGATAAAGGCAGGAAAACTGTGCATGGGCTAAGCAACTAGAAAATCAAGGAGTGCCCCCCAAACTGGCATGATAGACCCTAACTGCTGAGTCTAGAAATGGATCAGCTTGATGGTATGCCAAAGCAAACTGAACCATAGCCTATGGGGGGGGGGACAAGGCAAGCTGGTACCCTCAACCAATTGCATGAAAACCCTAATATCTGGGGAAGGTGGGAAGACTAAATAAGGAGAACTACAATGACAAAGGAGGACAGGGATCACAGAAAATCAGGGAGAGGATTAAAACATCACATACCTGGGAAATCATGTCTAAAAATGCCATATTAGGCCTAGCTGATTCCGCAGGTGGGGCATAGGAAGACACGGCAAAATCTGTTGGTGAAAAAAATGCTATAAAATTCTTCATCAGACTAAACAGGTTTGGCTTGTTCTTGAAGAAGTGGGAGAAGTTCAGGAGAAGGTGGTTGACACACTAACGATCAATTGCTTGGCAAATAATTGCAGATAAATCCAATGACAAGTCACCCCCACCTGCCACCAGTGAAAACGTGCTTGTAAAAAATGTAATACCTGAAGTGGTAACATTAACCTCAGAATCCATGGTAAATAATAAATCAAACAAAATGTACTGATAGATGAATACAAACGTGCAAGAGAGAGAGTAAAAAAGACTGGAAAGTGAATTGAAAATAATAGCATCAGCTGTATAATTAAAAACGATTGATAAAGAAGACCATTTCGGAAATATAACTATGTAAGTTATAAAGATGAAACACACTAAAGCAAACATTTAAACATCTAACATGAGCACTGGCAAACAAGAAATGACAGTCTGGTAGGATTTTGTGGTATGTACATTTTGGAAAGGTCAACAACTGCTACATCTTATTCTGGATGAGTGGATGATATTTTTATGTCAGTCTACAAATCCTGTGTGAGAATGACCAGTGATAACTTGAAGCCATTACAAGAGAAAGGATACACCTCTTCTTGCAGAATTGAAACATTCATCTTTTCCCAGTTCATACTTCAATATAGTTCTACTAAAGTCAGTCCCAGAAGATGGAAAGCTGTGGAACTATATTCACATTTCTGTTTACTTTCTTTTATAAATTGACTGTGTTCAATTTCTCCATCAAATGTGGCCATTTTCCTCAAGTTCTAATATTAGCTTAAAACTCATTAAATTTTCAATTACAAGTACTCTATAAATTTTCTGTTCAAACCTGCTGTTATTAAGTGGAGTTATCTAATATTCACATAGAAATTAATTCACATTATAAAACCACAACCTCTTGTATTAAAGAAATAAGCTCAATATCTGTATTAACAAACACCTGAGTGATAGACTGAAGAGTCAGGAGTGTTGTGAAAAAAAGATCAGTTTATAATTCCTGTCCCTTGGAAGGAGGCAAAGAGAACTTGGGGAAATACCAGGCTTATTTACCAGGTAAATAAAAAGGGGGCAATCTTCCAGTACATTGGTACTGACTTCAATTTGAAATAACACTGAGAGAACCAAAAGTGACTCAACATTCATGAACCAAACTAGTAGAACAATCATAACCAAAAAAAACATAATTCATTTGTACACCCATAGTTACTACAAAGTAGCATTCATATTTAATCCATATATATTGTTCAATCAGGACCAACAAAGTATTGATGAAATCCTTGTACATCAAATTAATTCCAAATACATTTATTGGTAATTAATACTTGATACAACACTGAAATATGTTACAGATCCCTTCTAAATTCATTATCAGATCTAAATATGTTTATCACTGAGTGCCAACAAAGCACTGATGGTTTCTATAGTCAATAACCAATAAGGTTCAATTAGAGCAGAAGCTGCCAACTAATAAGCGACATGGAAGGAGGGTATGTGAAGAATTGTTGGTAAGTATGATGAAAGTACTCAAGTTTAACATTAATTACAGGTGATGGTATAGAATAAGATTACAAAAATGTTAGTGGATTCAGGTTCCTGACATATAAAGATGAAAATAATCAAGAGAATGCAGCCTAATTATACTTACTAATATAAAACCATAAGACAGGAAAAAAACATGTACAAGAAATTTCCAATTGATGATGAAAACTTCAAGCATACCATAAAATTACAACAGGTGAAATTCACACTATTATTATTATGTTGGGAAGAACACAAAACATTAAAATACGTAGGCTTACTACTAGTTATTGTGAAAGTTTCATTTTCCTTTTTCATCAATTTGATATCCAACAAATCATCCTGCTTCTCATCAGAAAAGTGTTCAAACTTCATCTTTAATTCTTCCATGATTATATAGAAGCTTCACCTTTATATCCTTTAAAACGTTTTCAATTAGATTACAAAGAAACAATAAATTGAAGTCACATGCTTCAAAAATCTAATAAAATTAAATAAATACTATTCTAAAAACTCACGTTATCGTGATAACTTTATTAAATTATAAGCTTTATTTTTTCGCGTCTTTGTATTAAAACAGTGACATTATCTGAAAAAAAAATCTAATACGAGTAGTAAAACACCAAAAATACCTTTACAAACAGTTTCATGCAGTTTAAAAGTGTAATGACTTGGGATTCGGTTTTACTGTATTAACTATATACACCTCATATATAAAATTACATTAAAACATGAAAAACTGGAATTATTGAAATGCCTTTGAACCATTCAGAAGTTGAATTATTCATAATTTCAGTCCTTCCATAATTCCCAATGGATTTTCTACATAAATAATTTCCACACAAAATACTTTTGATTTTAAAATAAGTTTAACATGCACGATAGGTTTTCTTTCCAGATATTAAGATACATATTTTTATTTTTTCAAGTTAATAACTCCCGTGCAAATAATTTTTGGGTAATCATGGAGACAAATTAATGAAAATCTTGGAGAGGGGAGTACGCCTAATATTAGGGTTAACTAACATTTTAATAACTCGGATCTAACACGTTTGCCAATTGAAACTGACTAACTCAGTAACTGGATGAAACACAGAAGCATTATTTATGAAGTAAAACAAGTACATGAACAAAATAATTTTACTATATTAAATAAACAGTATTGTTACGACAGCGGAAGTCACGTGACATTAGTAACACATCTTGAGTTTCTAGAAGGATCATGTCTCTTCCTGGCTATTCTAGTCTTTTCTACGCGCCCTCTATTTTAGTATATAAGCTGGCAAATAAAGCGGAGGAACAATTGTAGATGGGGAGATATAGAGACGGACAATTGAGTCAAACGCGGTAGTGACTGTAAGAAAAGTGTGTAAATCGCTGTGAATTATAGCTAAGTTAAAGTGACTGTGGAAATTAAGTATATTACAAAGTTTGTATCCAGAAATAATAAACTAGTTTTATTTAAGAAAGGACTTGTATCGCTAAAATTTCAATTGAAAGAAAGTATAGGGGAAATTAACAATCAGAGACGTAACAGTATGAAATTGGTATAATAATGAAAAAGTATCAGTAATATTACTTGCAATATCTTGCTTAACATACTGTTGCGTCAGCGAGTCACATGACTACTGTGACGCAACGTTTCCAGAACTATCATGTACTTTGGCGAATGCTCTAGTATTTACTAGATAGGGTAGGCTGGTATATATAAGAGGGGGAAAACGTGACGCGGGAAGGTAATGTAATGTGTGTATAGACAGTGAGTAATTGAACTGCAGTCAGAGAGCACGAGAGACGTTACAGCCTTTGTTTAGCACGATTGTTGAAGTTGAGTGTATCGGTAATGTTATATTCGGAAAGAATAAACCAGTTTTATTAAGTAAAGACTTGTGTCGTTAAAATTTCGTCGGAACGAAGTTACGGAAAAATCAATTAACAAACGGAGACGTAACAACACATAAATCAACAGTAACATATAGCTAGAGTAGAACTAAAAAGTCAAAGGATATTTGGATGATTGTCTTTCTTATGCCATACGTATGCGCATTCTACCATTGGGATGGATAAGATTTGGATAGTGTCACTACAGCGGAAGTCACATGATGCTGGTAACACGTGATGAGTTTCTAGAAGAATCACGAAGGGACGAGATGTACGCTTTTATAATATATAAGAGCAGCAAGGATGGAATTGAATGGCAGACAGAGATAGAGACAGACAATTGAGTCAAGCGCGATAGTGCGTGAATCGTTTGTTGTGAGATATAGCGTTTGTTTAAGTTAAACTGACTGCGGAAATTAAGTGTATTGCAAAGTTGTATTGAGAAAGAATAAACTAGTTTTACTTAAGAAAGGACTTGTATCACTAAAGTGTCTTCGGAGGAAAATTAACAAACGAACAGAGACGTAACAGATAGGTGTCAGAAGTGTGATAGAGAAAAAAAAGAAGATGGAAGTGAGAGGTGGCAAATCAAACTACAGCTAGCAGATTTGATGGCAGCAATACAAGAACAGCAAAAGAAACAAGAAGAGAGATTACAGCAGTTGTTGGGGGAAAAAGAAAAGAAACAAAAAGAAAGAAATAAGAAGAGAGACAACAGCAGCGACAAGAAAACCTACAACAGTAGCAGCTCAAACAGCAAAATAAACAAGAGAGTTTACAGCAGTTGTTGGAAGAAAAAGACAGGAAACAAGAAGAACGAGAAAATAAACAAGAAAAGAGACTACAGCAATGGTTGGAGGAGAAAGAAAATAAACAAGAAGAAAGTATCCAACAGTTGAGAGAAAACCAGCATACACAAGTGGAAAACATTAGTAAAGTTCAAAGTTACTCAAATATATTAAAGGGTGATCTATTGTCTTTTACACAAGGAGGATACATTAACCATCGACTTAATCAGCCCCAGACAATAGCAAGCCCCTTCCAGACTCCACAGCTAAACTCTAGTGCAGACATCTTCAGTCCTGTTAGAAGTCACATCCCAGATATGAATGTCAGCAATAGGGGTGATCTAGTATGAAGGAGGCCACAAGAATTCGATGGGAAGGCACCGTGGGAAGCATATAGAGCACAATTTGAGCTGCTGGCAGAGATAAATAGATGAACAGAGGAGCAGAAAGCAGTATATCTGGCAACGAGTTTGAAGGGACAACCACTGGAAATACTTAGTTGTCAGCAGACGACAGGCACGACCATAGAGCACTGGTAGCGGCTCTAGAACTCAGGTATGGAACTCAAAATCAGTCCGAATTCTACTGGGCTAGGTTTAGGACAACAGTCCATGCTAAAGGGGAGAGCCTGCAAGAGCTGACACAGGATTTGGAAAGTATGGCACATAAGGCTTACCCAACTGTGCCACCCAATCTCCTCAAGTTGTTGCTGAGGGATCCATTTGTAGATGCCCTGGACAGTCCACAACTGAAGATACAAGTAAAGCAAGCACATCCCTCTACTATGCAGGATG
>NW_013668384.1:87775-89330 GCF_000517525.1 Limulus polyphemus | reverse complement strand
AGAGGTACCAAGGTTGGTACAGTCATCAGGATTCAAGGCCAGAAAAGGTGAGCTTTCAGAGAGGTTTGATGGATTTTGCTGGCATTGTAATAAACCTGGGCACAAGAGAGCTCAATGCCGGCAACTTCAACTGAGGGAAGATGCCATTGCAGGAAAGGCTGCTACCCAGAAAGGTTGTTGTAACTTTGGAGAGCAAGGACGTATGAGGAGCCAGTGTAAGAAGAATACTACCAATAAGTCAACCTCGGGGAAACTAGTAGCGGTTGGTGCTGAAGGATGCCCACCAACCCCATTGTGAAAGTCCCAACAGCTAAGTATAAAATGGCAAGAACACATAGTGTCTACGTGACAGGAAAGCTGGATGGCCAAAGGTGCAACTTTGTCGTATATTCTGCATCTTAGCAAGCCCTTCTGAGTTTCAAGGTGCTAGATCATAAAGGAGTACCAGAAGCCACACAGAAGCTTATACATTATGCACGGTTGTGGGGACCAGTCTGGGTAACTAATGAGCTCATGGGCATAAAGGACAGACACAAAGTATTCTTGACTGACCTTGAAGACCCATGCATACTAGGGTTGGAATACTTACTCCCGAAGAAGTATGTAGTTAATTTTGATAAAATGACATTGGAAAACAACAAAGGCCGAATTCTGGTAAGTGTTAAAATGGAGGTTGAATTAACCAGGTGCCATGAATCTGAAGTCAATGTGACTGAAGGAGTTGATGGTGGTGAAGTGGAACCAGGTATAGACATTAAATCAGAGGAGGAGAAAGACCAACATTTGAAACCAATAATTGATTTTCTACAAGCAAGTGTTTTGTGTCCTGCTTGGGAGAAGGTGTCTAGCTTAAGCCCTGTGAGAAAGCACTATTGGGCACAATAGGACTAGTTGAAGCTTGGAGATGGTAGTCTTGTCTGCAGATGGGAAGTTGTGCTGTATCAATCCCATGATAGTTTAACAGGGGGACATCTTGGAGTTTAGAAAACATTGAGTCACCTACGACACAGATTTTACTGGATAGTATGAGGCAAGATGTGGAAGAATGGTCAAGACCTGCAGTATATGTTGTGCTAAAAGGGAAACAAAGCATAAGAGACATGCTCCAATGAAGTTATATCAAGTTGGTGCACCAATGGAAAGAGTAGCCATTGACATTGCTGGTCCTTTGCCCCGAAATCGTGTTGGAAACAGGTACATTTGTGTGGTAATGGATTATTTCACCAAGTGACCTGAAGCATATGCAATACCAAATCAGGAAGCTACAATGGTAGCTTCGGTTATTAGTGATTTCTTCTTCTGCCATATGAACTGCATTCAGATGAATGCTGGAAGTCGTTTGGCATACTAAAGACCAGGACAACGCCACTTCACCTACTGTCTGATGGGATGGTAGAAAAATACAATTGGACACTGGGACAGGAATTGGCAAAGTTTTGTAATAGTTGCCAGGATGACTGGGATGTCTTACTCTCTCGACTGCTGATAGCCTATGGAACAGCAGAGCATGAAGCCACTGGATACACTCCAGCAAAGTTGATGTTTGGTCGGGAAC
>NW_013668384.1:70971-87072 GCF_000517525.1 Limulus polyphemus | reverse complement strand
TGGATGAAGTTACTACCACTGATGTGACTGTTACCGATGATAGGACATTTCCTGATGAAGCAGATGAACCCCATATGAAGCAGAAACCAACGAGACGGAGGCCAGTATGGAAGAAGATACGTCCCGTAAAAGTAAGAGACTTTGTTGAATTGTAATTTTGTGTTTGTAATTCTGTACATTTTAATTAAGTTATTGTTAATTGTTATTGGTTTAATGTAAGTGGCTATTGTTTGGGACGAACAACACTAAGGAGGGGTAGTGTTGTGTCAGCGAGGTCACGTGACTAGTGTCACGCCACGTTTTCTAGAAATACCCCGTTCTTCAAGAATGTGTTAGTCTGGTATATATATAAGACGCTCACAATGTGACGGAAACAATGTAGTGAGTAATTGAACTGCAGTCAGAGAGTATTGTTGAAGTTGAGCACGTTCGTTGTTATAGCGCGACTGTTGAAAATAAGTGTATCCGTAAAGTTATATTCAGAAAGAATAAACCAGTTTTATTAAGAAAGGACTTGTGTCATTAAAGTTTCGTGGGATCGAAGTTACGGAATATCAACTAATGAACGGAGACGTAACAATATGTATGTGTAAAATAAACATAGCTTTGTATACATAAAACAATGATAGCCTTCTCTCATGAGATTTGTCTTGTTTCACAAACAAACCATGTTGAATTGATATGGAAAGATCAATATACATAATTGAAAATTAAAAAAAAACATTTATTAATCATAGTACAAAAAGGTGTTTGGTATTTGGCATACTAAAAGGGTATATCTAGTAACAACATAATTTGTAGGTGAAAAAAGACAAATCTCATGAAAATATTTTATTTACCATGTTAATACACTACTACATTTTAAAATTAAACCAATAAAGATATAATCATGAAGATATTATCAGAGTAATTTACGTGATGTAAATGAATGGAAGTAAAATCACAAACTCAAAATTAGGCTGTTGTCACACAAACTGTAACATGTATTCACAAAACTTTTACGATTATAAGTAGATATTTATTGTAAACTTGCACGAAAGATCAATCAATAGATGTGGATAGCAAAAGTAGGAAACTTTTTAATCAATAGAGGTGATATGTGTAATCCTAGCTTTCTCTTATGAGATTTGTCTTGTTTCACCTTCAAATGATATTGTTACGACAGTGGAAAAACACGTGAAGCTAGGAGCATGTGCGCTGGAGTTTCTTGAAGGATCATAAATTTGCCCGGCAATTCTAGTCTGTTCGCGATGCCCTCTTTTTAATATATAAGCCTGGCGAGAAAAACCAGCGGGATTGAAGATATATAGATAATTGAGTCAACCAAACAGTAGTGACGTTGAGCTGTAAATTATGTGTGTTTTACAGTCCTCGCACTGAGCAAAGTTATCGAGCTTGTGAATCGCTGTGATTTATAACATGTATTATAGGAGTTGTTAAGCAAAGAAATGAGAAACGTATTAATTGTGAAATTGCTGAGTATTACAAAGTTGTATCGAGAGAGAATAAACTAATTTTTACCAAAAAGGGACTTGTATCATTGAAGTTCCAAGGAAAGAATTTATACCAGAAATTAACAAACAAGCAGATAGTAACAAATTGGTGTCAGAGAGTGGGACAGAAAAGAAAAAAAAGAAGAAGATGGAAACGAGAAGTGGCAAATCAAACTACAGCTTCGCAAATTTGATGGCAGCAATACAAGAACAGCAAAAGAAACAAGACGAACGAGAAAATAAACAAGAGGAGAGATTACAGCAGTTGTTGGAGGAAAAGAAAAGAGACAAAAAGAAAGAAAAAAGAAACAAGAAGAGAGACAACAGCAGTGACAAGAAAACCTGCAACAGTGGCAGCTCAAACAACAAAATAAACAAGAGAGATACAGCAGTTGTTGGAGGAAAAAGAAAGGAAACAAGAAGAACGAGAAAATAAACAAGAAGAGAGACAACAGCAGTGACAAGAAAACCTGCAACAGTGGCAGCTCAAACAGCAACATAAACAAGAGAGATTACAGCAGTTGTTGGAGGAAAAAGAAAGGATACAAGAAGAACGAGAAAATAAACAAGAAAAGAGACTACAGCAATGGTTGGAGGAGAAAGAAAATAAACAAGAAGAAAGTATCCAACAGTTGAGAGAAAACCAGCATTCACAAATGGAAAATATTAATAAATAAAAGTGAATTAAATACATTAAAGGACGATTTACTGTATTTTACACAGGGAGGATATATTAGCCATCGACCTAATCAGCCCCAGACAACGGGAAGCCCCTTCCAGACCCCGCAGCTAAACCCTAATGCAGACACCTTCAGTCCTGCCAGAAGTCACATTCCAGACATCAGTGTCAGTAATAGGGGTGATCTAGTATGAAGTAAGCCACAGGAATTTGATGGGAAGGCACCATGGGAAGCATATAGAGCACAATTTGAGCTCCTGCCAGAAATGAATGGATGGACAGGTGAGCAGAAAGCAGTGTATCTGGCAACGAGCTTGAAGGGACAACCACTGGAAATACTTGAACAGTAGTCAGCAGACGACAAGCACAACTATAGAGCACTGGTAGCTGCTCTAGAAATCAGATATGGAACTCAAAATCAGTCTGAAGTTTACAGGGCTAGGTTTAGGACGAGAGTTCGTGCTAAAGGGGAGAGCCTGCAAAAGCTGGCACAGGATTTGGAAAGTATGACATACAAACCCTACCCAACCGTGCCACCTGATGTCGTCAAACTGTTGCTGAGGGATCAGTTTGTAGACACCTTGGACAGTCCACAACTGAAGATAGAAGTAAAGCAAGCACACCCCTCTACTATGCAGGATGCAATGGCCAGAGCTCTTGAATTCGAATCGTACGTTAAGTCCAGCACAGAGGTACCAAGGTTGGTACAGTCAATGGGCATGAAGGACAGAAAAGGGCAGCTTTTGGAGAGGTTTGAGAGACTTTGCTGGCACTGTAACAAACCTGGGTACAAGAGAGTTCACAAAAGAGTTATTTTTGACAGTTATTATGTATTTGTTTCTTACTTTTCATTTGTGTATTTGAGTCCATGCATTCTGGGATGCTTCAAGTTGTTGAGTGCCCAACTATGTTGGGTAAACCAGGTCAGTCACCTCGTCGTGTTCATCCAATACCTTATTCCTGATCCACGGAGGGTGTACCTCGGAAGCCTGCAACCCTTGGTGTTTTTCCATCCTGAACTGACTGCTTGGACTAAGGTAGCTCTTCAACTACTAGGGATTTTCCACAATTGTTGGATGCTGTCGTTGCTTCATTGTCATCCTCTGGTTCAACTACCTCTACTGCCTCTCACCTGTCTTCTGCTGGTTCTACTTCGTCTATCATTCCTACCTCTACCACTGTTATTCAGTAGATTCCTGCTTCCACTTGATCTGCCTATTCTGGTGAAGCACTCGGAAACCACTGAAGCTCCTCAGATTAGTGTGCTCCTACTTTCGGGCATGGATCCCCTGTATTTCTCTACCAGGACCCCCTTTCTCGAACTCTCCAAATACTGATTTCATTCTGACGTTCATCAACTAATTCTAAAGAGAAATGGCATAATTGTGAAAACTGGTAACCCTCAATTGTGTGATATTCTGCATAACAAAATGGGCCTGCTTAATCTGTGTCAATTTACCATGCTCACTCAACTTTGCTCCCCTGCTCTAAAATAACAACCTCCTCATCGTCGTACACCTCTTTTCTCTTGTGTCATCCATGGTGTGGATCCTGGCATCACTGAAAAAAGAGATCCTCTCTGAACATTTACTTGAAAACATATCAGTCAAGCATGCCATTTGCATTCAAAGTTCCTCTGGTCCTGCCTTCCTGAATGGTGTTCTTGCTGAGAATAGTGACACTATAGACCATCTCCTGTCTAATAGAGCATTTATTGTCCATCAATGTCATCAGGTTGATGCTTCCCGTTCCCTGGCCCCCATGCTCTGCACTGTGAGAGGTGCCTATTATGCAACTCACATGCCACTGCTAAATGCCTAACCAACCAGTTTGTTTTCATTGTCGTGGACCTCATCTCCTTCACCAATGCTCTCGCTTAAGCTCTCCTCCCCTCTGCAACACTTGCCATCTTGATCATCCTAGATACTCCTCTAAGTGTCAGGGTAAACCTACTCCAAGACTGATCATCCAGGTTCTGTTACTCCAGTGCATACCACCGATGTCAAGACCCCTCTGAACAACTCTTTTGCTATGTCTCCTACTACAGAGGATATCATCCATTTTGGTCACATTGATTCTACAAAATGTGCTCGTTTACCAATGTACGTTCATTCTAGATCATATTATCCATGCTGCTAAGATTGTCTTTCGCCTTCACATGCAGACCACTTATTCTGGACTTAAATCTCACTTTATATTTCGTCATCTATGGAATCCTGCAGAGACTACAAGTTGAAGTATTTATTTGTCAATATTCGCTCTCTTCTTCATAACCTCCCCTCCTGGAGATCTTGTTAGACATCGGCTCCTAGATTGTGTTCTCCATAATGAAACTTTTCTGAAACCCACTCAAAAGATTCATCTGTCAGGGTACATACACTCTTCATTGTAATGATCATCCTATGGGTTGGGCCCGAGGAGATGTGGCAATCGCTACTCGTACTCACTTTCCCATGCACCTACATTCCTTTCTGCAGTCCACTTACCCTGAGCATTTGGTAGCCACTGTTTACTCCCCATCTCGTGTCATCACTATTGCAACTATCTACATTCGTCCCAGAGTTCCCTTACCCAATACCTTTCTCTTCTTTCTGGACCACTCTTTTTGCAGCTATATCCTTCTTGCTGATGTAAACTACCACAGTAGGACCTCTGTCGAATTTGCCCATTTTCTGTCCTTATTATGTTCCCTTTCTGGTTCTTTGCTACCCCTGCCTGCCCCTAGTCGTTCAATTTCTCATTCGTCACCTGATATTGTCTTTGTTTCTTCCAGCCTGGTTCCTTTTATCACTCTCCAGATGTGTCCTCCCGTTAATACTGATCATCTCCCCATAGAACTTTGTGTCCATTCGCAGTCTTTGTCTGTTCCTTGTGCTTCCCGTCAGACTCATCTAAATTTTTGTTCTGTAGATTGGAAGTCTTATGCTTCACATTATTATTGCCATACCAGATATGGATCGACCTCTTACTACAGCAGCCGATGTTGACTCATTCGCCACCTTACTCACCACTCTTCTCTCTGATGCCAGTGCTTTACACATACTGACTTCTTCTTCAGCTCCCCATAAACCAGCCTTACCTTGTAGAGCTGTAGATCTGTTACATCACTCTTCCACTTTATTGCGTGAATACCATCAGTCTCATGATCCTTTTTTGCTGCAACAATCCCGGGTCTTCAATGTACTGCCTGTAATTTTGTTCGGGCAGTCCAACATCAGTGGTGGCATCAGGCCTGTAACAAACTTGGTCATTCCTCTTCTTCCTCGCAATTCTGGAACTGTTTTAAGCTTCTCACAGGTCATTGATGCTCTCCCTCTTATCCTATACTTGTTGATGGTGCTGCACCTTCTACATCTTTGGACAAGGCCATCCATTTTGCTGCTTTTCATGAACAGAACTTTCAGGTACCGGAACATCATATTCTTGACTACAGTGACACTACAACCATTGTGAACTCTACCATTGCCTCCCTAGTATTGCTCTTAGTTCTTCCAATGTTGTTGACAATGAGTTCTTACATGCTCCCATTACTGCAGCTGATGTCCAGTGGGTGCTGAAGAACAGACGTAACTCTGCCCCTGGTCCTGATGGCATCACATACTGCCAAGTCCATCATGCCCCTCTGCAGTTCCTTCGACTTCTTACATTGTTCTACACCTTTCTTCTTTTCTCAGGAATTTTTCCTGATTTCTGGAAGTTATTCACTATTCTGCTTTTTCTGAAACTGGGTAAACCTGCCCATGATGTTAATTCTTATCATCCTATCAGCCTCACTAGTGTTTTCAGTAAAACCTTTGAATGTATCCTTGTTGTCCATCTTCATCAATACATAGCTGCTCACAACCTGCTGACTCATACACAGGCGGGATTTCACCCACACCTTTACACTTTGGATCAACTTCTCAAATTGTCTGACTCACTTTCCAATCATTTCAACACTTGAAGACCCTCCTGTATGCTACTGTTTGATTTCCGGCGTGGTTTTTACTCAGTTTGGCATCAAGGTTTACTCCACAAACTGCATATGCTACGCTTTCCTATTCCCGATGTTTGTCTCATCTCCTCTTTTCTACACAAGGGGTGCACCACTATTTCGATTGATGGGATTCTCTCTTGCATATTCACACTACATGTTGGAGTCCCACAAGGTTCTCTGTTGTCTCCCCTTCTGTAAAATCTCTATGTTGCTGATATGCCTTGTCCCCAGCCTCCTCTTCCGTTGTTTCAATATGCTGATGACACAACTTTGGTAGCCCATTGTTCCACAATGTCCACTTTGAACAAGCTACTCCAAGCAGCTGTAAATTCTTTCTTGTTGCTGCTGGTAGCTATCCCTCAATGTCCCTAAGACACGAGCTATTCTTTTTGGTCCAACACATCGTAAGTTTTGCTCTTGCCATGATCCATCTCTATTTTATGTCCAGGTTGACAATGTCCCAATCTAGGCATTGTCTTTGATAGGCATCTTATTTGGAAGCCATACCTATCTATCCTTTATGCTAAGGTTACTCGACGTCTTCATCTCCTCCGTTCTCTCACTGGTACCTTCTTGGGCCTGAACCCTCCACTTCTGCTATGCACATGCAAGACATTTATCAGACCCTGCTTAACCTATGGACATACAGCCTGAATATCTACTTCTCTGACCTTCTACTCTCATCTCCAGGTTTTGGAGTGCCATGCCCTCCAGCTCGCCTTTGGCATCAAACTCCCAAGTCCCACTTCCGACCTTTATCACCATATCAACTTTCCTCACATTCTGTTACACCTTCGACAGCTTTGCACTCGCTATGTAAATAAATGTTTTCGTGATCACAATCTCATCTTCTCCGATGTTCTCGCCATCACTGTACCCACTCCAAGAAGCATTTTGGCACCAGCTGATCACCTACTGAATTTTTATGTTATGTCCCTCCCAGCTGACAATCCCGATAACATCGAGATGCTGATGTCCCCTCTTTCTCCATTTATCTATTCTGATTCATAATACTCGCAATACCCATTGCCAGTTCCCACACTATCTCCATTATGTGATATAGACTGATCAGTGTTCACCCATATTTCTCCGGATTGTCTCCTCCATCTGCAAATATCGCGTTTTCCCCATTTTCCGCATCCTGTGGTGACTTGCATGCTTACCCTTCTATTATTAATTTTTCTTTTTTCGTCACTTGGCTGACGAGAGGGTGTAACCCTCTACTGACCCGCAGGGCCACCCGGGATCGAAATAAAATAACACATATGTTGTTGTTGTTGAAGTTTCATTGGCGTAATATCCAGGGTCATTGATGAGGAGTGGAATTCTCTGACACTAGTGTGGCTCACAGACACACCATCAATGAAAGAATAGATCATTCCAAGCTTTACTTGTTATGAAACAAATGTTTAAACAATTCTATTCAAGTCTGTTTTTGTTGGTTTTTTTTTTTTGCAAATATGTTCACAGATCACTTCCTTGTTGCATAAGCAGTGTACAAATCTCTAACTTTCTGCTCTGGAATACCTTTCTCGTCCTGACCACCTTCCCAGTGATAAGTTTCATTAGAAGTACAACTATGGGTAATTAATCCATTTGTCATAAGGTAAAAGATTTGATTCATTGCAAACTGAATCATACCATTCTTCTTTGTAACAAATATACGATGATATATAATGTGGCATTATCAGCTATCACTTTGTTTTTAAACAGTGATTCATGTAACAGGAGCTTCAATTAAAACCAACCTGTACACCAAATTTATTTGTTGGAGGATTTTGTTGTGACGAGTGGAGCCACAAGTCGCTAACTCCAGGAATTTACAGTTAGACTAAAGAAATATGAGTCTCAGACCAACAGTAAAATACTCAAAGTAATCTTTATTAACTTTTAACAACAATCTCTTGCTATGAAAATTCAACATACAAATCTTTAACTGTTAATAGAAAAACTTTAATACTTCTTGCAAGGATTGATCAAGAGAGAGAGATACTTACTGTAGAGTTGGAACCTTTGAAGCAGTAGCTACATTAGCAGACCTCAGTTGCATGATTTCGTCTTGTAACTGCCTGGAAACTAGAGAAGAGTTTCTTGTTGGCTGGAGAGCTCCTATTTTGCACGAAACGAGGCCAACATTCCCTTAAATGGTCACATACATTGGCGTTCATTTCCCAGACATGATGCAATAGCGATGACTAACGAGGTTGTTAACTAACTCTGCTATTGACCCTGGGTCACTAATCTCCCACGCTCGCCCTTGCAGCTTGTGCACGTGCTGTCCTATTTCCTGCTGAAGGTCTAACCTCGTTCTTGTTTACTCATTTCTCCAGGCTTATTTCTCATCACAGGCGTCTCTTTGTCCCCTTTTCTTTTTTATATATCCTTCCTAACTTGTTTACTCACTTTGAAACTCTTAAGGTTTTTACTTTAAGTATATCTAAAATACTTTTAATTATTCATAACTATTGAAGCAATTGATGAAATTTCCTCAAAAATTTCCAATTGCTTCATTCATGAGGAAAGTTAGAGTTTCAGTGAAATGTACTAAAACGGTTTCAACACAGACGTTAGTACTAATATGCCAATACATTTCCACATAACATCTTTCTAATTTCTTTTTACTTGCAGTAACTTCTTTAGGATTTATTGTAAATTCATTTAACCACTGTGTTTCAGCAATTTAGTTTTCACCTAACACTTCCAATAAGGTTTGTTACGTCTCTGTATGTTTGCTTGTTAATTCTTACAAGATACAAGTCCTTTCTTTATAAAACTTGCTTATTCTTCCTCAGTACAACTTTGTAATGTACTTAATTTTCACAGTTACACACATTATAGTTCACAACAATTCACTCACTTTCTATCGCGCTTAGACTTAATTGTCCTTCCCCACAAACTATAGTTCCGATCTCTGTGTCTGCTATCCTCAGTTCCCGCCGACCCGCTACGTCTTTGTCTCCACTATTGCTTCGACTCAGTCTGTCTCTCTCACTGTCTAGCGCGCTTATATACGATAATACTGCCTGTTCTAGAAACTTCTAAGACTCTCAACAAGTGCTACCAGCGTCAGTTGACGCAACGCTGTCGCAACACACTAACGAATCTTCTAGAATATTCGTCACGTGACCCCGTTGTCGTAACACACTAGCGAATCTTCTAGAATACTCGTCACGTGACCCCCACTGTCGAAACAGGTTGTACATTCAATCTGATCTGACAATCATTTTGAACATTTCTATCCTACCTTTCAATTACACATGTATACATCTTCCAAGTTGACAATAAAAATTGTAATCTAAATGTGTGAGCATTCAAACTTCTATTTAGAAAAGTAACATAAAACACCTCGGTGTTGTTAAGAGAATCATGTCCTACAGAACAGAACTAAAACCAACAACTGAGAGAGAGAGAGAGAGAGAACAAGTTGACTACTTTACAATAAAAAACGTATGGCCATTGCTACATGACCTAAAAATAAAAAATCTTTGAAAATTTCATTACACCACAAGATGTGACACCTAAAATATATCCAATTTAAGACCAGTTATAGTTATTCATGAACTATCTGACTTCCTCTATAAAATGTATAAGACTAAGTAACTGTATTCTATATCAGTACCGCAAATAAAATATTTTCAGATGCTTGACTTGGATCATATCGACTTTGTGTCCCAATTAACTTGTTTTATGAGAAAGAAACATGTTGATGCCTTTGGCCATAATAAACACTGAATGATTTTTTTTTTAGGAAACATCATAGTTTTTAAAAACTAGCGTTCAGAATGTTATATACAGTGGTTATACAGGTGTGTTTTTCTTTAAACAACTGTTTTTGAAACATCATTTCTATAATACCTATTTGTTCTGAAAAGGACACTTATTTAAACCTCTAAATGAGATACAATATTTAATTTTGAAAGATACATGTCAATAATTATGTTTGAATCATTACTATTGTAGAAAATTATATCGTTACCTTTCACAAATATTTGTCTAGAGCTTGTTTCTTGGTGAAATGGAACTTTATACATAATGCTGACTAATACAAGTTTCATACAGATATACTATAAATAAAGTACGTAAGTAAAAATCACAAACTTTAAATATTGTTGCACAAAACTTCAAATATTGTGATCTTAGATCAACTGTTCAGACTTATAACTAACCATTGATTGGAAGCTTGCAAGAAAGATTAATGCTGATATTCATTATAAATATTAGAAATGAGAAACATCTTCATTAGTAAAGGTGATGTATATAAGCACAGTATTTTCTTTCTCAGGATGTAATGGCCATGAAAAGTATCTTTAAATATCAATTGTATGTAACATTTTCCTAGAATAAAACATCTGGTTTACAGGAATGTCACTAACTACATCAAAGTACAACTCGTTCCATGGTTCAGTATCCTAAAAGCTGAATGATTTGGTTTCTGCTAGCAGTCTCTTATCCATGAAATCCTTATGTCTCTTCTTGTTTATATATAGAAATCCAGTCAAACTCTTGGTCACCTCAGGTGAAGCTACCAAACTTGTGGTTATATTGATGATTTCAGAGGGAGCAGTGGCAAGATGAAATTGATTTTGATTTTTGTGATAACATCAATCATTTACAGAGGAACATATTTGGCATAGAGGCTCTTGCATGCTGCTTTAAACCATTGAGTAGCTTTGGATGTTGCGTTGAAGTGGAGATCAAAGTTTCATATTTTTCTGATCAAAGTAGGTGAAGCAGACCTCGTGCTCCTTTCATGAAATTATACCAGAAAGTAAATGTAGCTGAAAGCTGTCTTCCAGTGGCTCTGAACTCCGTGATGAGTTCCTGGATCCTTGGTAAGTATTCATTCTCAACTTCTATGGCTCTACTTGAAGACATCATTCTGTCAGACTGGGTAAATGCCTGCTGAAGATCACCGAACTTCTCCTGCAATTCCACATTGTCCATTGTTCAATTTGAATCATGATTGCAAAGCTATGCAGAAAACTCTACACAGTGCTTCATAGACTATCTTAATTTCTCTATTTGCACGTGAAACTTTTTTCACTTCCGTCGGTTTTTGGTCGGTTTTTCGCTTAGAAATACGATAAAGTAGTTTTTAGGCGCGTGAATTATTTGGAATCCTTGTCGATCCCCACTATTAAGTACTACCGTACATAAATTACTTACACAGCGTTCAATTTATGATTCCTTATCCGACATGAAATACTTAAGCAGTTTGAAGAATGCTATTAAACCCTTGATGAAGAGTTACAGACAGAATTTATTCGTATTAACTTATGTTCAAGTCTTGATTATCTCTGAAACATGGCATGCAAAACACTATCAGATATGTATACTATAACCGCGCTTTCCAGGAGGGTCATTTTTATAATGCTTGAAACCATGCTCCCCACCCACTCGCTTCTTGTTCAATAGGACCAACTGCCACAAAGCAAAGTAATTAATGTTCCAGAAATTGTTAAAAACAAAATGAATATAAATAGAGATTTGGGCCCAGGAGCCATGGAATATTTACTTGGAAATTGTTGTTATAAATGGCGCCACTTGTATAAACAAGCTAATTATACATGTACATAGATTTATAAGAAACTTCATGTGTACTCCGTGGTTTATTCTCGTGAAGACGGTGGAATTATTTCCACTGAAACATGTAGAGTTGTTAAAGTGTTTTTTTAAACTTTACAAATAACTTATTGTGCAAGCAAAAAACGTTGATATCTCGTGTGATTAATTTTATTTAAAATGTGGAAATATGCACGCTATATTCTTGACACGAACCATTACAATAAAATTTAATTATTATGCTAGAATTATAATGGTGTTCTATTTGTTTTAATGACAAAATTCATGTATTCATAAAAAAATAGAAGTAAAAATACAAAACTTATCAAAGACTAGATAATTTTATGGCTAGACGAAGTTATAGTGACATTACTTATAGTTATAGTGTCATAACTTATTGTTATAGTAATGACAATCTGTCATTACCACATTAGAAAAAGTGGATCAGTTTTGATTTTTAGTTTTCTAATAACAGTCATTCTGTCTTGCATTATCATTGGTATTACTAATATAAATAAGGTTGCCGTCTATAAGAGCACCATTGTTTTAAATTAATTTTTCATTTTGTTTTAATACTATCAGATATTCAAATGCCAATCAATGTATAAATAGATCGAGATCCCTGTTCAGTTCTGCTATATTGGGTTCAGTATTATCAATTAAACCATAAGTCCTTGTTCTCTAAGATATGTACAATGCTCATCTGGTGCATTCAGTGCTATTGATTATCTATTAGAGGTTGCTCTATTGCATTCATTGTTTGTGATTAAAAGATCAGTCCTTGTTCATCGAGATCTAACAATATATTTGTATTGTAGGTTCAGCACTGATGATAAACGATTAGTCCTTGTCAACACGATCTCTGTAGAGTGTTTATCTAGTTGGTTGATTACATGCCTATTAAAAGATAAATCGTTGTTCAACCACATCAATAGACAGTGTTAATCTAGTAGGCTCAACATTATTGATTAAAGGATCAATCCTTGTCCGTCACTGTTGCTCTGGCGGATTCACTATTATCGATAAAACCGCGTTCAACCATATTTTTGTGGAGTGTTGCTAACCTTGGTTCAGTATTATCGATTAAAATGTGTGTGTCATTTACTCAGATCTGTGGATAGTCTTGCTATAATGGGTTCAGTATTATGGATTAAAATTTGTGTGTCGTTTACTCAGATCTGTGGATAGTCTTGCTATAATGGGTTCAGTATTATGGATTAAAAGTCCTTGTTTATCTAGATCTGTAGATAGTGTTGCTCTAGTTTATTAAAATCTGTCAAGTATTTATAGAAATAGCCGAACCACAGATATTAGAGAGGGAATTTGGTATATTTCTGTATCCAATAACATTTCCAAGTTTGTGAGTCTTCTAATATTCATGGCTGTCTTTACGTTATATGACTTTGAAGATTGTAAGTCTGTTAGAATGAGAAATATGACATCATCATATTGCAATTCATGTGGAGGTAAATGTTTTGTATGAGTTTAATAAACAAGTGTGAGGTAAAGAATTATTCATTGAATAGTGAACGAGACATCCAACAAAGAATTATCTAGTATTCGAAAAGGTGGTAATCTGGCAAACTTATGCCCAAACCATAAGTTTAAACGATGCAAATGCCAACAGCAAAGGAGGAACAAGTGTATTAATAAAAACAAAATATTTATTTATACAGTTAACACTGCTTAGTGTTTAACTTAACTGGTCGGTATTGAACTTCGTGTTACTAGGACAGGGAGAGAGGGAGGATTCCTAACCTGTGTACAAGATGAAGACAAGAGTTAGAATAATAATGATATCAAATTTAGGTATCGCACTATCTTTGGGGTTACTTGGACCAGTAATGTTTCCCCTTATATGTATATAATATATACTTTCAACTCATACTAACTTCATAGAGTCTTCATAAAAATTATTTACATAAGTATGAAATCACTTCAGGAGGCACAAAACAGAAATCAAGTCAAGCAAGTATAAATCTATGAAACAATCGTTGTGGGTTCCATTTTATGTCTAATTTAGAGGCTTAGAACAAGTTTATGAGCTTTGAACATCTCATTTACAGGAATGTTACAAAGTACAACAAAACACCTGCACGAAAATTTACCTACTTTTTCTCGAATAAGGATATATTCGTCATGAAATTTGACGATAGGGTGATTGTTGATATATCCAAGTGTCATAAAAACAATATTAGTTTTGATTTCTGAAAAGGTCTTTTAAAAGAAACTGTTCTTCGAAAACTGGATGTATCCCAGGTTACAATGTATTTTTAATATTTGTTATTGAAAGACTTTTCTGACTACAAAAACAGTTTCATTAAAGTTTCACTAAAGTGACAATTTCATATACTTTTGTTTCTCTGTTAAAAGGGCGAAAACTTTAGAGAGGGACGTTCGTTTGTAGTAACCCAATCTAACAACGGGTGGTTTATTTGTTTGTACTTAAGTACGAAGCTACACAATGGGCTGTGTGTGCTCTGCCCACCAAGGATATGGAAAGCCGGTTTCTAGCGTTGCAAGTCCAAAGACATACCACTATGTCACTGGGGAGGCAACAACGGGTGGTCTAGTGATCACTACTCCAAAATATTTTTACAGAATGATGTGAAATAATGAGTTCCCAAATTTCTGTAAATATGGTTAATGTTTAAGATACCTATATTTATAGGAAAATACACAGTGAATGTGTTATATATAGAACAGTTAATATCTATAACAATAAAAGTAAATTAGGCTTTTAGAGAAAAATTACCTTTAAAAACTGGTATTAATTTATTAACTTGGCGACGTTTCGAGCAAAGGCTCTTTTTCGAACCAGAAACAAGCCTATCTGTTAATGACAATTACAGGAACGTTTTGAAATGAAACAATACACAAAATAGAATGTAACGTTTTTTGGGTCACTTTTATGAAAATTTTTAGATGAATTTAGGTACACTAGATGGCGCTACATATCGGTTTATCTATACGTTTTCCACCTGATAAATCACTTTCAAAAAAACCTTCTATAAAACAATATATGCACAACAGAAATTAAATGAGGAGATGAAAATGTGTTATAATGGGGCGTAGAAAGAACAACAATAAAATGAACCTACAATATTATTGACTATTTGCAAACAGTAACTATGGAGACGAGGTAATGAAATAAGGATGAAGTCGAGAACAAC
Source organism: Limulus polyphemus (assembly GCF_000517525.1). Classification (NCBI taxonomy): domain Eukaryota; kingdom Metazoa; phylum Arthropoda; class Merostomata; order Xiphosura; family Limulidae; genus Limulus; species Limulus polyphemus. Next base: position 72,189 of record NW_013668384.1, on the reverse strand, counting down.
AACAAAATTTTATAAACGATGAAGCAACTTGAAAATGTTCGAAGAAATTTTATAAATTGCTTCAGAGTTTTATTAGTTGAAAATACATATAAAAAACTTAAGGGTTTTTAGTATAATAAAGTAGTCAAGGATATATATCAAAAGAAAAGAGGCGACAAGAGGATGCCTGTGTTACGAAATAAGCTTTGAGAATAGATAAACAGGAACTTGGTTATGTAAGTAGTATCGCCTAGAAACAAGCAACAAGGCCCGTGTATTACCAAAATAAGCTTGAGAAGCGAGCTTGGAAACCAGTGACCAAGGTCAGCAGCAGAGTTAGTAAGAAATGCTGCATAGAAACAGGATGTAGACACCAGTACATATGACAATTTGAAGAATTGTTGACCTCGCCTTCTTAGAACTAGCTACAGAAAAGTTTAGGTTTGGTGAATGATATCGGCACTTTGAGGTGGTAGTAGTTACAGCACATGGGTGTAGCAGTGAATAGGCGGTCGGCTAACACCACTTATCTATGACCAATTACTTGAGAGTTTTGGTTGTGGTTGTGGTTTAGCCCGGGAATTCCCCTAAAGTATCCAAAAGGAGCACATGATTACTTGTCGGTGATGCTGTGTCCTATTTAGTAGGTCGAAATAATACAGAGAAAAGATAGTTTAAAAACCCATGTCAGAGGCTGAAAGTTAAGTTTTTCCGAGACTAAGAAGTTCTCTGGCGAGTTCTCCTACCAGCTCCTCGGACTGAAGAAAAGTTTAACAAGTTCTCTCCAGAAGTTCTCCAGCAAGATGAAAATGAAGTTCAACAAGATAGCTAAGGCTTCTACTACTCCAACTCTGCTGTAAGTATAATCTCTCTCTCGTAATCAGCTAGTGTAGAAAAATAGTAAATGTATGTAGGTAAAGTTTTTAATACTGTTACGTCTTCGTTTGTTAATTAACTTTCCATAACTTCGTTCCGACGAAACTTTAGCGACACAAGTCCTTACTTAATAAAACTGGTTTATTCTTTCCGAATATAACTTTACGATACACTTATTTTCAACAATCGCGCTAAAACAAACACTATAACGAACGAACGTTAACTTCAACAATACCCTGTGACTGCAGTTCAATTACTCACTATCTACACACACACATTATTATCCCGTCACGTTGTCACCCTCTTTTATATACCAGACTATCCTATATCTAGTAAATACTAGAGCATTCGCCAAGGTACAGG
>NW_013668384.1:67336-69994 GCF_000517525.1 Limulus polyphemus | reverse complement strand
GGGGTTAGTGGGCATCGTTCAACACCAACCACTACTGTTCTCCTTGAGGCCGACTTGTTGGTAATATTCTTCCTACACTGGCTCCTCAAATGTCCATACTTTCCACAGTTCCAAGAACCTTTCTGGATACCAGCCTTTCCTGCTGTATCATCTCCCCTGTGTAGAAGTTTCAAGCATTGAGCTCTCTTTTGCCCAGGTTTATTACAGTGCCAGCAAAGTCCCTCAAACCTCTCTGAAAGCTGACCTTTTCTCGCCTTGAATCCAGATGACTGTACTAACCTCGGTACCTCTGTGCTGGACTTAATGTAGGATTCAAATTCGAGAGCTCTGGCCATTGCATCCTGCATGGTAGAGGGGTGTGCTTGCTTCACTTGTATCTTAAGTTCTGGACTGTCCAAGGCATCTACGAACTGATCTCTCAGCAACAACTTGAGGAGATCGCGTGGTGCAGTTGGGTAGGCCTTGTGTGCCATGCTTTCCAAGTCCTGTGCCAGCTCTTGCAGGCTCTCCCCTTTAGCACGGATTCTCATCCTAAACCTAGCCCTGTAGACTTCAGACTGATTTTGGGTTCCATACCTGAGTTCTAGAGCTGCTACTAGTGCTCTATAGTTGTGCCTGTCGTCTGCTGACAAGTATTTCCAGTGGATGTCCCTTCAGGCTCGTTGACAGGTACACTGCTTTCTGCTCCTGTGTCCATCCATTCATTTCTGCCAGTAGCTCAGATTGTGCTCTACATGCTTCTCAAGGTGCCTTCCCATCGAATTCCTGTGTTCATCCATTCATTTCTGCCAGTAGCTCAGATTGTGCTCTACATGCTTCTCAAGGTGCCTTCCCATCGAATTCCTGTGGCTTTCTTCGTACTAGATCACTCCCATTGCTGACATTCATATCTGGGATGTGACTTCTAACAGGATTGAAAATATTTACATTAGGGTTTAGCTGCGGGGTCTGGAAGGGGCTTCCCGTTGTCTGAGGCTGATTAGGTCGATGGCTAACATATCTTCCTTGTGTAAAAGACAGTAACTCATTCTTTAATGTATTTAATTCGCTTTGAAATTTACTAATGTTTTCCATTTGTGTACTCTGGCTATCTCTCAACTGTTGGAGACTTTGTTCTTGTTTATTTTCCTTCTCTTCCAACCACTGTTGTAGTTTTTCGTCTTGTTTATTTTCATTCTCCTCCAACCACTGCTGTAGTCTCTCTTCTTGTTTCTTTTCTTTTCCCCCAACAACTGTTGTAATCTCTCTTCTTGTTTCTTTTCTTTTCCCCCAACAACTGTTGTAATCTCTCTTCTTGTTTCTTTTCTTGTTCTTCTTGTTTCTTTTCTCCTTTATTTTCTCGTTCTTCTTGTTTCTTTTCTTCTTTCCTTCAACAGCTGCTGTAATCTTTCTTCTTGTTTCTTTTGCTGTTCTTGTATTGCTGCCATCAAATCTGCTAAGCTGCAGTTTAATTTGCTACTTCTCGTTTCCACTCCCCCCCCCCCCCCCACTCTCTGACACCAATTTGTTATGTCTCTGGTCGTTTGTTAATTTCTCGTACAATTTCTTTGGGATGAAACTTTAGCGACATAAGTTCTTTCTTAAATAAAACTAGTTTATTTTTTCTCAATACATTTTTGCAATAAACTTAATTTCCACAGTCACTTTTACTTAACATACGCTGTAATTCACAACGATTCACGCATTTGACTTAAGGTCACTATCGCGCATGACTCAATTGTCCGTCTCTATTTCTTACTGTCTGCAATTATCTATGGCGTCACTTGTTGCCGGTCTTATATATATATACAAAATAGAGGGCGTCTAGCAAACACTCGAGCCTTCAGGAACCTTCTAGATACTCATTACGTGTTACCAGCGTCACCTGATTTCCGCTGTCGTAAAAAAATTGAAAAAAAATGTAACAGAGTAAAAGTAAAACATAACGCTTTCACAACCAGGATGGAATAAAGAAATAATTTAATTTTCTTAATTTTCAAACTTTAATAATATCAGAAATCCAAAATTAACTTTCAATCAATTGGAATTCCAATTTTATACATACAAAAAAAAAGAAAAAAAGTGTTACCAAATATATTCCTAGCCAGGATTTGTTACAAATTGTAATAAACTAAACCAAATAAATATTCATATTAAATTATTAAATATTTTAATAAATAAAGGGATTAGGGGGAAGAAAACCTAAAAGAGGAAAAATCCTAATTGCAAAAATACATAATATCTGAGAATTAAAAATTTCAATAACAGTAACAATATAGATATTCATTCAGCAATAATTCATTTGAATTACATCTGAGGAACTAATTCGTTTAAGCTGAAGACACTGTTTTTTTTAGTTGTTAGAATAGGAGGTTACATCTCATATGAGTAATTATTTTTCACAACATAAATGTTTGTACATCACTACCAGATGAAGCTTGTGTTAGTTTCTTAATACAAATATACTTAATTTCAGTATGCTTTAGTTAGTATTGTTGCGTCAGCGAGATCACGTGACTATTCTCACGCCCTCTGCTTTCTAGAAGTATCTTGTACCTTGGCGAATGCTCTAGCATTTACTAGATATAGGGTAGTCTGGTATATAAAAGAGGGTGACAACGTGACAGAATAATGTGTGTGTGTAGACAGTGAGTAATTGATCTGCAGTCAGATAATATT
>NW_013668384.1:56113-66488 GCF_000517525.1 Limulus polyphemus | reverse complement strand
ACCTAAACTCAAAGTGATATAGGTAAATGAAATGGTAAAAGCAGACGTATGTGACTGCTTATTCTGTAGTTGTAATTAAACAGCGGCGTTTCTATACACGAACCACACGAGCACCTGCATTCTATTTCCTACAGAGTAAACACTCCGAGCTCTAAAATGAAAATATCTGTAACCTGTTATTATGTTAAAGCAACAAATGGCACACTGACTCATGAAAAGTGTGTTGGTTGGAAAGTTCTGAATCTAAAAGAGGATTAAGTACTTTTAGGTAGAAACATTTTATATATCAAACTATACAGAAGCTCTAGAACAGAACACGAAACTGAGTTTGAATATCAACTTAAAATTACGTATCATGCCTGATCATACACCAACTACGAATTTTATTAGACTAAACTGTTTCAAATAGGACATTATTGCTATTATACAGATTTATGTCCAAGAGAGAATAGGGATCTTCAAACAAATACAAGATAGGTAGCTTAAAGTGAAAATGCAATCGCAAAAAAAATAAACAAACAAGTTTAAGGTTTGAGACATAGTGTTGACATTATTTCCTTAAGCTACAAATCCTTATTTTGACTCCATACCTAAAACTTGTAATATTGAAGAGAGTCAAATTAAGTATTTGTAGCTTGAGGAAATAATGTCAGCACTATATCTCAAACTTTAAACTTGTTTGATTGTTTTGTGATTGCATTTTCACTTTAAGCTATCTATCTTGTTTCTGTATTTGTTTGAAGATCCCTATTCCCTCTTTTTATATTAATTTTTTAAATAATCTTGTTTAATCTAATGGCTGTAGGATTTAATATGAACACTGGTTTAAAATAATGGAAGTTTACGAGGTCATCGATGAAAGTTTGTGAGGTGAAACATTATTGAAATGTAACAAAAAACAGGAAATAATACAGTTTTGTACTTAATAGCTGATTATTTTATAAATATGCTGTTGGTGAATAACAAATGCTCTTCCTATGTCATTCATGCAATGTTTTACTTTTTTACGTTTTAGACAGTATTAGATTGAATTAATCTATGGCACCTTGGGCTTAGTCAAATACTTCAATCAAAAGATAAAGAGTCATTGTTTAAGTTTTAAATTTTGTAGAATCGTCCAGAATATTATGTATTTTATTAAGGTAGTCATTTTTGTTCAGAATAACAATGACATTGCCTTTATCAGGGCGTGTAACATGGATGTTTTTATTTAGTGACAATTCTTTTAAGGCTAAGATTTCGTCAGGGGTTAGGTTCTCTCTCTTACTAGTATATATAGTAGCTATGTACATTTTACAAGTATATACACAGCATTCAGTATGTTTATCATGATGCACCAGAGGGCGGTGGGTGGCAATGACAAACTGCCTTCCCTCTAGTCTAAATTAGGGACGCCTAACGTAGATAGCTCTCGTATAGGTTTGCGCGAAATTTGAAAACAAACAAACTTCCGCAGTCACCTCCAAAACCCAGGACACATTTTATATCCCACATTATAGCCTATACCCTGTGAATTCTCTTGATTTGTGCAGCGTCTTTGATTTGATTTTTGTTGGGGTTTGTTTTTGTTCATTTGTATATATATATATATATTCGGCTTTATAACTTAAATAAGAGGGAATCCTCAATAGCTGCGGCACTTGAAATTGGTCAATCCCACTATTCGTTGGTAAAAGAGTAGCCCAAGAGTTGTCACATTATAACGCCCCCACGGTTGAAAGGGGAGCTTGTTTGGTGGGACGGGGAGTCGAACCCGCAGATTTCGAGTCGAGCTCACTAACCACCTGGCCATGCCGGGCAACTGCGGAAGTAGTACCCACATTGCGCTGGAGATACATCGTCTATCAGACTTAACCTCCGTTTCCCAGTCTCACATAAAGAAATTCAAAAAAATAAAAGAATCAAAAGAAGTAGAAATTAGAAGAGCGAGATGTGGGTGCTCAAGCCCACATCTATATCACCCTTCACTGCCTGCAGACAGTTGTGGGAAGGTGCCTGCTCTCCAAAGTAAAAGAAAATAACAAATAAATAAAAAAGAAAAACGAAATAAGGTACTACCGCTTGGGGGTAAGTAAGATAAACTTACTTCCTGAGGTTGGCTTTCCAGCCCCCATTATAGTAGTAAAGCACTAATTAGACAAATTATACTAGTATCCCATATTATAGCCTGTACCCTGGGGATCCTTTTAATTTGTGCAGCGTCTTTGATTTGAATTTTTTTTGGGGGGGGGGCTTATTTGTTGATTTGGATGTCATTTATCACAGGTTTGGAGTTGCTGTTTTTAACGCAATCCTTCCTTTTGATTTTGTTTTGCTTGACAGTTTGAGTATTGATTTTCTATATATATAGATAGATAGCCATATGAGTTCTTCAAGTTGTATAGATGTATACATATATATTCAATGCAAGTAAAAGAAATATTTCATAATATAATATGACATGTACAGAAATAAGCATTTTTAATATTTCTTATAATTGTTATATTTCTCCCTTTGTCTTCTTCCTTTCTGCTTCCCATATTAAGGCTGGTCACGGTTTCACTGCAATTGGTCAGATTTCCGCTTAGAGTGACATTCTGCACATGTACAAGGTCGAAAGCGTGTCAAGTGACGATTATGAATTGATTACATTAATATATCTTTTTCTCTCTCCATTTCTGATGGAGTTTGGGTCGTGACACTTCTACGACCCTCTTCCACTGTGACGACCCTAAACTAGGGTAGGCCGTCGCCTCAGCATACTTTATCTCAAACTATATATTTTCTTAAAAAATGTATAGCTACAAAATTTATACCTAGAATCGCCATTATTTTCGCCACCCGCTTCAATGATTCTTGCCATTCCTTATAGTCAACTACTCTGCAGTATCTATGAAATTCGCAATCACGAAGTGTTGGGACAGACATAATGTCTCTAGTCACATCGAAATAGATAATTATGCTAACGAGATCACCACTGCAATAATTTAAACAATTAAGGAATCCATACCCAGTAAATCATGTAACCCCGACATAAATGCATGTGAACTTTCATCTGAAATTTAACAATTAATTATAAGCAGGAGACAACTTAAACGAGAATTCGCCCGGTCTCGCGATCCCGTGTTAAAACCTTTAATTAATAACTATTATTACAGCATCAGAAAACTCATTTAAAAATAACAAGATGATAACTGGTAGAAAATCTGTGAATCCATTGATAATTCCCATCTAGACCCCGCGTAATGTTGACGAAAATTCAAATAAATCACTAATAATCAATCTAAGAATAGTATCTCCACAATAAAATATAATAACGAAATAGCCACGTCCGAAAGCGAACAAACGGAATTATTTGCTCAGTACTTTGAAAACATTTTTGTGACACTCATTTGTCACACACCTTTATCACGTAACTACTAATCCCGACATTTTCACGCCTAATTTCCCGATATCAGTACAGCAGGTTAATCATTCATTTAACTTATTCACACAACCCATATCACTTACAGAAATATAAATTAACTTAAAGAAGAGTAGACGTAAAGCGCAGGTGAAGATGGTGTAAATAATAATATTCTAAAAAAAATTGTCCGACCCTATTTTAAAACATCTAGTCGCAATATATAACTTATCGTTATTAGAATGATATTTTGTTTGTAATTAAGTACAAACTACAATTGGGCTATCTGTACTTTACCCATCACGGGTATCGAAACCCGGTTTCTAGCGTTGTAAGTCTGCAGACATATTGCTGTTCCACTGTTGGAGGGGGGGCTATGGAAATATTACCAAAGTATATTGAAATCAGTAATCATCAAAGTATTACTCAAGAAAAATAATGATCAAAGTAATCCTGGTAATTATAGACACATTAGCTTACTCAACACACTAGGAAAACAACGTGTCATTTATTACACCATTGTGATACTGTGTCGAGTGAGGCTTGGGCCCTTGAAATATCTGTATCAGTGTATGTGGGTCATTTGACGTGCTCCAAATAGCGATGTTATCCGCATATTGAGAAGTTAGTGTATAAGTTGAAGAGAGGAACGGTATGTCATTAACAAAGATATTATATAGCGTGGGGCATAATACAGACCCTTGCGGGACTCCGGATACTAGTGCGAATGGATAGGATATTACGCCATTAATCTTAACTTTAGCAGTACGATTAGTGAGAAAACTTGATATCCATCGTACTAATTGGGTCGGAATACCAATATTATGTAATTTATATCTTAATCCACTATGACAAACTGAGTCAAATGCTCTTTGTTCATCAAGGAAGGTAGTTATGTTCGTTTGTTTTCTATTGATAAACTAATTCAGTTAATCTAACTAGGTGGTCTGAAGTTTGCCTATTTTTTTCTGCCTGCATTTTGATTATTGTTCAAAATCTTATGTTTCGAGGTATGAATTAAATCGATTGGTTACAAATTTTTCCATTAAAGTTGCTGTCGTGAATTTAGCTCATTTATTATAATTACTGTCTTCATATTCCTTTATTTTCTGACGTTCCGTTGTTTCAATACTATCATCGAATGTGTCAAAGGCTGTATGGTTGTTAGCTGCTTTCCTCCCACCAATATGTATAGGCTGTTCTGAGAAGTATGTATTATGTTATTGAGGCAATAAAGTATTATCATCTACCGAAACAAAAATTGCGTTTTTCATTCGTACATTATCCATAGACAAACAAAGATTATCATGAAAAATGTCATTTTCAAAAGTAGCGGTAGCAATAGCGTCACTATATTTATAAATATGTAGCGACAACAGTAGCGCCACTGGCAGAAATGTTTCGGAGGGGGGGCAAAGTGAAAGTCAAGGGTCAATGGTTTGGTTTGTTATGCATTTCGCGCAAATCTACACGAGGGCTATCTGCTCTAGCCGTCCCTAATTTAGCAGTGTAAGTCTAGAGGGAGGGCAGCTAGTCATCACCGCCAACCGCCAACTCTTGGGCTGCTCTTTTACCAGCGAATAGTGGGATTGACCGTCGCTTTATAACGCCCCCACTGCTGAAAGAACGAACATGTTTGATGTGACGGGGAGGAGTGTAATTGGGAAGTCTATGTGCTATTTTAATTGCTCTATTCTGAAGATTTTGTATTCTTCTATATTGATTATTTGTAATGTTACATGTTACAGCATTTCCATACTCGAAATGGGGTCTAATGTAAGCCTTGTAAATTATTATAATTGTTTTGGCGGAGCATCCTTTGTTGATACCACCAATGCGTCTTAAGTACTTAATTCCAGCACTAGTTTTACTGATAATATCATCAAAATGTTTATTCCAGGATAAGTTTGACTTAAAAGTTAGACCTAAAAACTTAACGATTTTAGTAAAATTGATTGTAGTATTATTTAACTGTAATTTCATGTTTTTAAACTTTCTCCTGGACTTGTCCGATGGCTGTGTTTTGGTGGTGGGGGGCATCATGTAATACATTTGATTGTGTTTTGTAAGCTTTTGTTTGTTTGAAGTTGAGCATAAAGTTACATAATGGGCTATCTGTGCTCTGCCCACCACGGGTTTCGAAACCCGGTTTCTAGTGTTGTAAGTCCGCAGACAAACAGCTGTGTTACTGAAGGACTTTTGTGTTTTATGTGTGTTTTCTTATAGCAAAGCCACATTGGGCTATCCGCTGTGTCCATCGAGGGGAATCGAACCCCTAATTTAAGGGTTGTAAATCCGAAAACCTACCGCTGTCCCATCGAGGGACGGGGGCTTTTGTAAGCAAAGTGCAGTGAAAATATAATTATATACAAAATTATGTAATGATATATATATGTCTGAAAGTTTCTTAACTAATTATCCGACATGAAATATAAACTAGCTGGTTCATATGAATATCTTGTATTATCAATTGAAAGTGTTTTAATCAAGAAAAGTGTTTGCTAGAATTGTCCAGTTCAGGAAATTAATAAAACATTTAACAGTACTTGTAAACTAAATGTTTGCATTAAAATCAGTTAATAAACCTTTTAAATATCAAATTAAACTGAACAGCAACTGTTAAATATAACAATATTATAAACAAATATAAAGAACGATATATATTAGGTAGTATTTCGTTACGGATAGCTGGCAAGCTATCGCTGCAGGTCGTTTGTTTGTGTGTTTGTAATTAAGCACAAAGCTACACAATGGGCTATCTGTGCTCTGCCCACCACGGGTATCGAAACCCGGATTCTAGCGTTGTAAGTCCGCAGAGATACCGCTGTGCCACTGGGGGACGTTGCAGGTCGAATCAGCTCAGTATGTCAGGTGGCATAGAAGAGCCTAATTAAGTCCGAAACAATACATCTAATAATTATATATATACAAAACCTATATAATTATACAAAATACAAATGATTATAATTTATATTTTCTATTTAAAATGGAGCGACGCTACCTGCATAATCGCTATGAATTTTCAAATGTACCGTCGATCCACTAGTTGCTCCTAGCAACATAGCAGCGGTACGTTTAAAAGGAAGTGATCATCGTCAAAACATACTTTACGCAATCACGTACTGAATTTTATAACTATTAGGTCGTCGAGAAATTAATGCCGCGTTTTGGAACACTTTCATTAACCACCCCCCAAAACGTACATTACGTATAATAGTTAAACGAACCGCCTGAACGTCAAATGGGCATATTTTCTGTGAAATAATTGGCTTGAGAGCGTAAAATAAAATAAAATAAATCATGGTTTTATTGTATATCCCCCCTCCATTACAATCATATCTTCTCTATTCACTCGCCGACGAAGGTCTCGTGTTCCTGATATTTCTCGAGAACGGTGCTCTGAATGGTGGATTCAGTAAATGACTCGGTGAAATTACCGCTTTTGTTCAGTATCGGTTTGACGATGAGAGCTTGTCTATTTCGTTGGCTGTCAGGGCGTGTTTCCCTTTCTTGTGGAGTCTCACTCTGTCGCTTTTGTTGCATATGTTTTGCTGCTTGTGATTGGCAATCATAACTGTTTTTTTCTTTTTCTTAACATTTTACTCTAGATACATAATGAACATCAGATATGTTTATCATACCCAACTCTCCTCTCCCCTCAGAAAATAAAGTGAATAAAAACCATTTTATTTTTACAGAATTTCCCGGTTTGAACTTGACTAGTCTATCAAAAAGTTATTGTTGTTTGTTAGTAGACACAACATGGCAGCACACATCTCTATAAAATACACATACACTTTTCTGACGTCATTTACATTTAAATCAGACCAAAAATTTGGTCTGTTTTCTGTGGAAAAAATAGATCATAAAGTTTTCAGTGACACTAAAAAATGTGACGTCACAGACATTAAACCTGAGTACGCTGATTCCATAACTTTATAGGCCTACTATTATAGGGGCTGAAAGGTGCGAACAAACAGACACAAACTTATCTTTGTATATTAGATATATATGTGTGTATAAAAAAAATGGGCCTAGTGGTTAGGACGTTTGACCCGCAATCTGAGGATCAAAGCTCGAATCCCTGATATCCAGCATGTTTGTTCTATAAGGTTGCTGACTGGGCCAGTCATCTGGTGTAAAACTTCTAAGTAAAGGGGGATTTATACATACAATATTATTGTATAAGTTATTCATTTAGTGAAACTAATGTCAGACAAGTTGAGGTACATCCTGTGGAAGACACCTCAAACATCCGGCTTTTACCAATTTGTTTGAGTAACTAACATGCACAGCTCCCTAAGGATTTGGAATTTTAAACATAAAAGGTATCTTATGCAATACATATATGATAAACAGCGATGTTTAAATCCACGAGGTTCAACCGTTCAAACACGGATAATACTAACTTTGAGTTACTAGTCAGAAGGAAATCAGCTAGTCAGCATCAACAAGTTTTGATCATCCTACTATTTCAACTGAGTAAAAGGATTGACTGACTGTCACACTTATAATGCTCCATGGGTGTCATTGCTCTAACCTTGGACCCTTCGATCTGCAGTTTGACACACTAACCCCTCGGCAACACGTGAGCCAACTCACTAAGAACGCAGTGATTTCTAAGACAATTTGATGTTGAATTGTAAGTTTAAAGACAACTATGATATATATTGTTGCGTCAGCGAGGTCACATGACTAGTGTCACGCCACGTTTCTAGAACTATCCCGTTCCTTCGGGAGTGCTCTAGCATTTCCTAGATTGGGGGGGGGGGGTCTGGTATATATAAGATGGTCACGGCGTGACGTGACAATGTGTGTGTGGACAGTGAGTAATTGATCTGCACTCAGAGAGTATTAACGTGCTCAATCGTTGTTATAGCGTTTGTTTTAGCGCAATTGTTGAAATGAAGTGTATCGTAAAGTTATATTCGGAAAAACGTTCAGTGCATTGGTAAAGTTATATTCAGAAAGAATAAACCAGTTTTATTAAGTAAGGACTTTTGTCGCTAAAGTTTCGTCGGAACGAAGTTACGGAAAATTAATTAACAAACGGAGACATAACAGCATTTTCTTATAATGAAACAATAGAATGAATGATAAATGAATTGTAAATAAAACTATAACAAAATAATTGGAAAATTTGTTATCTCACAAGTTTGTGTGAAGAAAACCCACTGGACATATGCATGTAATTTGTAAGTGCAATTATTTTGTCGAAATTATTTAACTTAAGTATGTAGAAAATCGATTGGGAAATGTGAAAAAAAAATGGAACTGTCAGTAATTTAACTCCTAAGTGGTTTGAAGAGATTTTAGTAGTTTTTAGTGTTTTAATGTAATTTTATATATATAAGGCACTTCTATTCACTAGAGTAGAAACCTATTTCCCAGTTTTTAGTGCATGTTTAAACTACATAAAATGTTTGTAAAGGCTGTCATGGTATCTTGTTACACATAAAAAAATCAGTTTGTTAGATCGTTACCGTTTTAATATAAAGAAGTGAAAAGACAAGTTTATAATTTGATATGAAAGTTATCAAGATAATGTGAATTTCGAGATTAATATTTGTTTAAGACTTTGCAATGTTTTTGAACAGTGTGACTTTTTCTCTAGTTTAACTAGAAACATTTTTACAGAATATAAAGGTGAATCTTCTATGTAATCATGGAAGTATTAAAGATGAAAGTTGAACCTTTTTCTGATGAGAAGCAGGATGATTTATTGAATATCAAACTGATGAAAAAGGAAGATGAAACTTTCACAATAACTAATAGTAAGTCTATATATTTAGTATTTTGTGTTCTTCCCAACATAATAGTTTGAATTTCACCTGTTTTAATTTAACAGTGTGCTTGAATTTTCTGTCATTGATCAGAAATTTCTTACTTTCTTACATGACTTTATTTCCTGTCCCAAGGATTTATATCATTAAGTAGAATTAGGTTGCATTCTCTTGGAAATTTTGGTCTATGAATCCACTTAAACTATACCTCATCCATTTTTTTCAGGACTGATACCTGTTTTTTAATGTTGTATAAGCAGATACAGATCTAGGAGATGGGTTGTGGACCATATCCATCTTTTACAGGATTAATGTGTGTTCTTTGATGTTGTATAAGCAGGCACTGATGTAGAACAGGGGTTGTGGACCTCATCTATTTTTTCAGGAATTAATACCTGTTCTTTAATGTTGTATAAGCAAGTGCATATTGGACCCCCCCCCCCCCCCCCACCGCTCCATTCACTTGCAAAAATGAATTGCATTATTTAATATTCTATTAATAGACTTGGACCTATAGAGGACTCCCTATCTCTCCACCTATTCTGTTTCACAAATTAGTAAATATATTATTTTTACAGAAATTAACAAGGAAACAGCCAAACATTCTTACATTAATCATCATATAATATGAAAAAAAGATATATTAGATATATGTTTTTATTTGATTTGTATATGAATTACCACTGAAGATTTTTTTCAGGTTTTTAAAAGTTTGGTATAGCTAAAGGTTACAGCAATCTGATTATGGTCTCACTGATAACTGATGATTTCTAAGGAAATAAAACAGTGTTGTTATTATCAGAGACAGTTTTTTTCAGTTATCATAATGTTTAGGGACAACAAGAAATCTGTTGGTCTATCTTGGCTGTCCCATCCTTTAACCTAAAGTATTATAAATTAAAAAAAACCTTAAAGCCAGCCCTTTTCTTTTATATAGTTATCAAGCATTCTCTTAACCTTTCCATTTCGGGCTGGGTGACCTGTCTTGGATGTTTTTTTAGTGGACTAGTATTTTGTAAAATACATTCTTGGCCCGACATGGCCAGGTGGTTACAGCACTCGGCTTGTAATCTGCGGTTTGCAGGTTCGTATCCCAATCACACCAAACATGCTCGCCCTTTCAGTTGCTGGGGCATTATAATGTAATGGTCAATCCCACTATTTGTTGGTAAAAGAGTAGCCAAGAGTTGGCGGTGGGTGGTGATGACTA
>NW_013668384.1:50268-55240 GCF_000517525.1 Limulus polyphemus | reverse complement strand
CGAAGTTACGGAAAATTAATTAACGACTGGAGGCGTAACAATATCTTGTAATATTATGACATTTCATGGACACTGCTATGGTTTATCAATTTCCACTCCATGTACATAAAGAACCAAATGTAATTCTGCACTCAAACCTAGCTCTCACACTCTGTCTTTGTGATGTTGGTAACTCTTGCACTGTCTCTTTGTTGTGACCTAATTCCAGTAATTGTGCCTAATGACAGTGGTCCATGCATACTCTAATGTGTCTTGCTGTGTGAGAATTATACCTGACTCCATTCTTATAGTGGAGGACAAAAGAACTCCAACTTCTCCAGTCCTAAGCTACTGGGGAACTTGATATAGAGAGATTCCTCTGCAAATGGTTCTTCCCTCCAGTAAGAGACCAGTTTGATTTGTAAGGCTAGAATGTTAACTAGAAGTGTATTACAGGACACCTCTTTACCATATCTATCAAACAGTTCCTGGTGAATATGTTCAGCTAGGTGATACTTGGATTTACCTTGGAGTATGAGTAAGTACTTCCACCTGTCGTTATAGCATCCATCTGACGTATTTGACCTACATTCATTTGATGCTGGAATATCAATCTCTCGTCTAAGTATCTATCAGAAATACAATTTTACTTTATGGAAATGTTAATTTTCTTGCTTGTAAATTTCCTGTAAAATAATTTTTTGTTTGTGTAAATAAGAAAGTGGTTATAGGGTGTTTTGTGAATAATAATTTTTTGAGTGTTTAAATAAGAAAGTTGTTATTGGTTGTTTACTGTATAATAATTTCTTGTCTTATATGTGAATCCAAAATATGAATGTACAAGTAATATAAATGAAACTGATTTTTCTCTAAATGTTTTCTTTTTGTTTACCTATAGAATCAGACATGAAATATATTATTCTCTGTAATTTTAGCACTATTTACATACATAAAGTTTGAAACATTAGGCTTATTGATTATATTATCATGTTTTAAATTAGTGATTTGTTCCAGTGAATACAGAGCAGCATGGTGATTTTCAAGAAGATGATGTTATTTCAAAGTTCAGTTACAGTGATGATGAGGATCAGGATAGTCCACACTATAATGTTATGAATGTGAAAACAGAAACTGAATTTCAAAGATATATTAAATCTGAGTTAGAAAGAACACCTGGTAAGTACATACATCACAAAATCAAGTTTGTTGTTTCTGGCTTAACACTTACCATACTGACTTTGTAACGGTAACCATAAGCATTTCCTTACTTTAACTTTTAGTATGCTTTGTATTTTCATGAAAAATGGCAAGATTTCAGTAGATGTTACAAGTCCTTTATGCACAAAAAATTAAGTTTATAATTAACCCTTTCCACCCCAGGGCAGATGTGATTATTATTCGATTGACTAGGGAAGGACATTTATGCAACAAAAATATGGTAAGTTCTCAGAAAACTTGGTAAGATTTTGTTAAAGTTGATAAGTATCTTGTACAAAAAGATATTTTAATTACATCTTTCTAATAAAAATCTTTTTTATCTTTTGTAGTTAATTGCACTGAAACTATGAATTGTTTGAGTGCAAGGTGATTTTTATTTTAAGTATAGAAATACTTTTTTTTCATCTATAGTTTCATATTTCATTTGGATAACCTCTAGAACCTCCTAATTGAATATCAAAGATTTTTCAGGTAAGTGTTTGTATTTGTTTTTCAAGTACTCTACCATTATCACTAACTCTAGGTATTATGATCAACATTCTGTTGCGTATCTGGTCGTTTGTTAATTTCCAGTATAGATTCTTTCCGAGAAACTTCAACGATACAAGTCCTTTCTTAAATAAAACTAGTTTATTCTTTCTCAATACAACTTCGCAATACACAGAATTTCCACAGCCAGTTTAACTTAACTTTACTTTTATAAAAACATGCTATAATTCATAGGGATTCACACACTTTACTTAAGACTTGACTCAATTATCTATATCTTCAATCTCTATCTATGCACTTATATCTCTGCTTTATTTGCCGAGCTTATATACAAAAAAAATGGGCGCCTAGAACAGACTACAGTTGCCAGGAAAAGTCATGATCCTTCAAGAATCTCATGACGTGTTACCAGCGTTACGTGACTTCTGCTGTCATAACAATACAATGTAATGAAAATTAGGAAATAGAAAAATGTACATACCTTTTTATTTTTTTGGACATTATCATTAAAGATATTTTTTTGGCTATATTCATAATTTCAGGTCTTTTCCTTTTCACTGGTATTTAATTTTTTATATTCTGTTTTCATTTCTTGTCCTTTAGTAGTTCTTCATCTCAACACAAGTCAATAGTACCCTTGCGGCATATTATAGTGTCACTGGCAGACATGTGCAACTCTTGGGCAAAATGTTCATGCACCATGTAATATCATAAGCTTTGAGAACTTACACAAAGTGGGATGTATATATAAGAAAATCTTTAAACCTTTCAGTTATGCAATTTAAAACATACTAATACATAAATTAACTAAAATATATAACTGAGACCTAAATACAGTTTACATTTTATCACTAACTATAACATATTTAGTTAAGAAAGAGCCATAAGTGCTATGGTTGATCAAACAGCCAATAATACTACAGTCAATTACACATGTACTCTTAACCCTTTCCAGATGGATCATTAGTCAAAGTCCATGCCATCGCATTTGTTGACTCTCATTGGAAATTTTATTGAATTACTATGCCATGAATTTATTTCAAGAAGTTTGGTATCATACTAAAATATACAAGTAAGACCTAAATACAGTTTAAACTGTATCTATAACTATAACATATTTAGGTAAGAAACAACTGTAATTGCTATAGTTGATAAAGCAGCCAATAGTACTACAGTCAATTACAAGTACTCTGTGATGAAAACTGTGTGCAAATTTCAAGATAATTGTTGTAAGATTATAGTGTAAAATGAGCTCTTTCTAATGACTATATACATGCATATGTATTGTTACTATGTGACCTCTACATTTAAAGGGGAACTTGTTTGGATAGATTTAAGCACTTTTCTGTGCAAGTCACTGTGGTACATTAAAAATTTAAACATCTTTACTCTCAGTGTATGTAAATGATATTAACATTATAATGTATGTTATGATTTGAAGTTTTATGTTGCCTAAGTTTTAAATTCTTTATTTCAAAATAAACCTTTAAAAACTTCTTAAAACTTTAGATGTATTGTCACATGAGCTATGAAAATTCTCTATTTTGGTTCTCTGTATCTTCAGTAACACAATGACAGTTGTGTATTTGTACATCTAAACTATAATACACTTACTTAAACTATTGACCCACACATTTCAAAATTCTCTGGATGAATGCAGATGAAAGAAGTAATAAATTTTGTCAACCTCTGACAGGTGCTACACTCACCTTCAACAGATTTGATTGAGCTTTATAGCCTATATGTAGAGGTTATGTATGCATGTACATAGTCAATTGAAAGAGCTCATTTTACACTATAATCCAACAATGGTTATTTTTGAAATTGGCACACAGTTTTCACCAAGGAGTATTATGTAATTGACTGGTGTATTAGTGGCTGCTTGATCAACTATACAGTAGTCCCTGGTGGATACGACCTCTCCCAATAACGACTTTGTTTTAAATACGACTTTTTTTTTCTGTGCATGGAATGATTTTACATTGATCTGACCTCCCATGAATGACTTTCTGACAGATGCAACATACAACCATGATTTTTGGGTGGAAGGTCAAATAACGACCTCTCTATAATGACTTTTCTTCATATCAGTAATATAATTTACAGAAACACATAAATACAAAGAAGTCACATAACCAGAGATTGCTTTACCGCTTAGTATATGTATCTTGGTTCCCCACGGGTGTTCAAGTCAAACTCCTTGGTACGTATGTGTAGGTACTTTGGATTAAAAACTTTCAGGTCCCAAAAGGTGACCAGGGACGATCAGAAACTGTTGTTTGTTTTTGCCCTGCTCGCAGAATTAAGGTTTATTCTTTTAGTGAATGTAGTAGATTTTGTACTTGTGGCCTAAACGTTAAGTAACTTGATTAATATTTACTAGCGGAGTGTGAAGCTTATTAACTTGTGGTTTGTTGAGTGATAGACTTGGCTAATCTGTGCAGTAAGCATGGCTAATAAAATGCCTCAAGGCATCTGGGAAAGCTGCAAATGTCTCAAGCTGAGAATAGGAAGTTGCTGTGAAGAAGAAGTGGTGATATAGAAATGTGACGTGTACATTGATATAGGTCAAAGTTATGACAAAAGCAACAAAATAAAACAAACATGGAAGTTCGAGAATTTTTAGTCAACTTGAAATTTATTCTTATTTCTTTACTGGTTCTTTTAAATTTGTGGAATGGTCCCTTTTCAGAGTTGGGGTCAAAGAATCCAAGTTTCAAGGTTAAATTTTTGTTTAGGGTGGGGCTGTTTTGTTTAATTAAGATAAGTAGCTTTCGATGTTTGGTTCTTTGTTTAAAATTACAGCATCCTGTTTTGAAATACTGTGGATTTTTTGAGTTGCAATGATGGTAAACACAAGTACGGGATGTTTTTATTATGTTTGGTGAATTTGGTTTTCAATTTTTTTCTGGTTTCTATGATGTAGAATTCTGGACATTTATTGCACATTATTTTTATAAAGTGATACTAAAATTGTGCACTGAAAATTAACAATGAAACGCTTCTTGATATAATTACTACCAGACTTGTGAAGTTTCAAAGTGACTGTTAAATGTACAAAATAAACAAAGATGGACAATTTTTTATTAAATAAATTTTGTGTCAGTTTGTAGTATTGTATATGTATGTAATAAAAATGTGATACTTGGATGTTTATAAAGTAAATGTGATCAATGAATGAATTATTTTACATAAAACACAAACAAAACAATTTTAAGTTATCTTTATTGAACTGTTATCCATCATAACTATTATTATACCAGTTTGCTACATTATCTGACTATCG
>NW_013668384.1:41160-49715 GCF_000517525.1 Limulus polyphemus | reverse complement strand
TGAATATTTTACATAAAACACAAACAAAACAATTTTAAGTTATCTTTATTGAACTGTTATCCATCATAACTATTATTATACCAGTTTGCTACATTATCTGGCTATCGATACAGTATATTAACCATTATGCTCAACCCCTCGGAATAGCGATTGGCACAGCTTGAACTTGGTTGTTCGTTATCTGGTTATTGATTCTTTGACTTCCTCTCAGTTACAACTTTTTATCATTGGTTGGTCATATCTAAGAGAGACTATTGTAGTATTTATGGTTGTTTCTTACATAAATATGTTATTGTTAGAGATACAGTTAAATTATATTTAGGTCTTATTTTTAAATTTTTGTTAATTATGTATTATTTATGTTTTAAAATGCATAATTTAAAGGTTTAAACATTTTAAAAATAAGCATCGTACTTTGCGTCAGTTCTCAAAGCTTAAAGTGTTATGCGGTGCACAAAAATTTTGTGAAGGTGTTGTGCATCTCTGTCAGTGACACTGTAATATGCCATGAGGTCACAATTAGCTTGTATCGAGATAATAATAAATGGTAAAGGACAAGAAAGGAAAATAAAACAATAACAATTAACTTTATGTTAAAAAGGAAAAGTCTTGTAATTATTAATTGAACAAAAAAATGTTCAAAGATATTCTACAAAAAATTAATGAGTATTTATTTTTTCTGTTTCCTAATTTTAAATATTTCATTGCCTTGTACATTGATGATAATAGCTAGTTAGTAATATGGTAGAGAAAATGAAAAAATAAAATATAAACATTTACCTTAAAAACTTTTGACATTCATGTAGGAGGTTCTAGAGATTATGCAAATGAAATATGAATACTAAAAGATGAAATGTATTGCTATGCATAAAATGAAAATCACCTTGCACTTGATTTATTAAGAGTTTGGGTGCAAGTAAGTACAATAGATAAATAAATTTTTTTTAGTAAAAACACTTAATTGTACACAATGATGAATATAATGAATGGAAAGCTCAGAATGTTCCCCTAGTGGCTTTCTCAGCCTCTTTGAAACTTGTTCTTTTTTTGGTAGATTCTAAGTGGTAAGGTAAGTTGTTAGTGAGCTGAAAAGTTCATATTTTTTAGAACCCAAATACAGCTTAGTTACTAAGCTTGATAAATGATAGTGAAATACTTTGGTATTGATAGAGTAATTTATGATTTTTAGTTATTTCAAAATGATTATATTGCTACGACAGCAGAAGTCATGTGATGCTGGTGACACGTCATGAGATTCTAGAAGGATCATGAAAGTTCGAGCATTTGCTAGACGCCCTCTATTTTAGTATATAAGACCGGCAAATAAGGGCAGATAGGAAGATATAGAGACAGATAATTGAGTCAAGTCGTAAGTAAAGTATGTGAATCGTTGTGAATTATAGTGTGTGTTTAAGTTAAAGTGACTGTGGAAATTAAGTGTATTGCAAAGTTGTATTGAGAAAGAATAAACTAGTTTTATTTAAGAAAGGACTTGTATTGCTGAAGTTCTTCGGAAAAAAAATATTTACGGGAAATTAACAAACGACCAGAGACATAATATATAAAACCTGAAAGAAAATGTTTGTTTCACATTACTAAATTAATAACGCTTAGCAACCTTTGGCAAGCAGCAAATGAGTACAAAGTTTGTAAGTAGAAGAGATAATTGTTTGCTGTACTTCTGTATTTACTGTTCTATGTTTTAAGAAAAATAAGTTTAAGAACTTGTTTGTAAATAGTAGTAATGTATATACATATATAATATGTTATAACTGAAATGTGACTGTATTTTACAAAATACTGGTCCACTAGATCACAGCCAAGACAGGTCACTTTGTAAAGGCCAATTTTATATTCTTGGATATAGTGGCGTAAGTGCACGTACACTGCGTAATTACAACTTTTGTATTGTTAGTCAGGCACAGCTGAAAGCTCAATATAATAATATATATATGTATATTTATAATGCATAGTGTTACGAGATTTAAGCAATTTAGACTAAACGTTTGTGTTTTCATGTTTTAATTTGTAGTCATTCTAGAACAAGAAAAGCATAATTTATATATAATTTCGTAATGTTTTATGGTCACGCAAAAATGCCAAACCTTGCAAGTAGGGTCATATGCCTTATCAAGATCAAAGAAGATAGAAACAAGATAATCTCTCTTAAGGAATGATTCTGTGATCAAGGTTTTGAGACAAATCAGGTGGTCCTCAGCGGAGCTTTGTCAGTGAAAACCACATTGAGTGGCTGAGAGGACGTTGTTCGACTCAATCAAACAAGATAAATATTAACCATCGTCTTCAAAACCTCACAGAGATAGTTGTCAAAGAAGGAATGTTGGGATCCTTTCCAGGCTTCGAAAAAGGGAGAACAATAGCTTTACACCATGCATCTGGAAAATATTCTTCTGTCAAATCTGGTTTAAAACAACCAGAAGAAGAGCAAGAGACGCAGGATAGAGACAGTGCAGCATCTCATAGCGAACATCATCAGGTCCAACTGATGTACTGCTAGACCAATGAAGAGCAACTTTAAGTTTGATTAATGTAAATGGGCAGTTATAATCCTAGGGACGATCTGCTCTAAAGGAAAGTAGCAATTTCTCAGCCCATGACTGGATGCTCAAGAAGGCAAAGGAAGAAACAGAAGTGCTGGAAAGGTATGAATCCCTGAGAGCATCAGCAATACATTGTGAGGAATTCAGTGTAGTATGGGAAGTAACTGCAATGGGTATTTCTCCAATATCCTTTGATTTCAGGAGGAGTTCACTATGGTCGGTATCGGTACTGTTTGTACTCAGCATCAAGTACAGTTATTGGGTCATCACTACTGGCTGTACTGGTATTGGTTTATAGCACATCATATCTTGAGAATAATATCTGTTATCGCATGTACCATCTTCGGAGTTTTGACCGAACGCCACCGCCAGTATTTCAGCTTCACTTTTCACAGATTTATAAATGTTTGATGTGGTAGTTTTGAGTTCATACTTCAGTTGATAAGCAAATCTTACCAAGAAAATTGGTAATAGCATGAAATACAGAAAACCAATGACTCCCATACTTTGGAAGAGAACGTGAATGTGCCTACGTGACTGGTTGCATGTTAGGTAGGTGCATGTGTGATTAACCCTTAGCATGCAGGCAGGTCAAACTGCATGTCATGACATTTTAGTGAGTTACATTCAAAATTTAATTAAACTACTTAATTATCATGGTATACGAGCAAACTTGACCTCAAACCACAGATAATACATCAAATTTGAAAATTATGTATGACCCTTAAGTTCTTAATTGTATAAGAAAATAGTTAAAAACGACCTTAGCTTTCCCTAGTGTGAGAATTTGGATATTTGTCCTTGAGCAGTCTCCTGTTTTGGATTTTCTTGTCCAACCCCCCTGGAAAACTATGAAATGTAACATCAGACATTCTCTAATTTCGTCATTGATATCCTGATGCTATATTTTTATGTTCTTCAATCTAGTGGGCCTAAAGAACGATCAATAAAAATCAAATGCCTGCCTCTGACACGCTCTAATTTACAGTTTGTTCATAGATTTTTTGAGGACGAATCCCATTAAATTAATAACCAATAGAAAGCCTAGATTTCAACTGATTCATTGCCATGTTGTCATACCACATGGGCTTACATATATTTGGCAATTTGGTTTGATGTGAAAAAAAAAAATTCCCACAAGAACACACTGGGAAGAATAGTTGAATTTCGACGTTCTCAAGTCTTATGATTAAAGAATCTTGAGTACTGGTACTATCAGTACTATTGCAAACCCTTGTTATAGATGTTTCCATCAAAATGTCTTTAGAATGTAACTTCTTGACAGACTTTGGAGAGCCAGCAAAACCCTATAATCCATTTTGGATTAAAAAGGGAGACATTTTGCCCTAAAGGTTTATCAGACATAGAATGCAGAATGAAAAAACTTTCTAACTGACCAGTGTTTGTTTTCTTCCTGATTCTTCATGTTCAGAGAATGTACTGCTGTCATTTATTACTACAGATGTAATTATCCTGAACACTACCAGTCTATAGAATCTATGACTTGAATAATCCCACGTCTTCCAATCAGTAATCAAACAGCTTCTAACCATGGGAATGATATCTAAGCTATATAGTTTAAATATTTCTATAACATATATACAGAACTTCTAAACAGGAACTATAAAATATTGGTGTTAATTAAACATGGAATATTACCAACAGTGTGTTTTCAAGCTGTTCTGATAAATCTAGAAAGTTGTTTTAAAGTGTTAAACTTAGTTTTATATTTAATATTTTTATATTGATATTTGTATTGACTATATTAGAACATTAACACATATTTAGATGTTCTTGAAATAAAGTATTGTATTATATATTTATTATTAAATAATTTGTGACATCATTTATATCTATTTTAGATTTAAAGACCAGTGTGAACATCTGTTGTGGAAGTCAATTTCCTGGTTATGTTATAAAACAAGAAGATCATTTTATAGAAGATGTAAAATCCCTAAACAACAATATTAGTGGAGAAACAAGATTAAGTGAAAATAACCTAAAACCATTTAATATACATCAGAGTAATGATACACTATCCAATTGTGGAAAAACATTAGGTAACCTAAATCAACAAAAGAGGATACACTCTGGAGAGAAACCATATCACTGTACTTTTTGTGGAAAACAGTTTGGAACAAATGGTAATTTAAAAATACATCAAATAATACATACTGGGGAGAAACCTTACAGTTGTGGAGTTTGTGGAAAACACTTTGGAACAAATGGTAATTTAAAAACACATCAAAGAATACACACTGGTGAGAAGCCTTATAGTTGTGTAGTGTGTGCTAAACAATTTATGTCAAGCTATAACTTAAAAACACATCAAAATATTCATATTGAGGAGAAACCTTACAGTTGTACAGTGTGTGGAAAACACTTTGGAACAAATGGTGACTTAAAAAAACATCAAAGAACACACACCGGGGAAAGACCTTATAGTTGTGTAGTGTGTGCTAAACAATTTATGTCAAGCTATAACTTAAAGACACATCAAAGAATACACACTGGTGAGAAACCTTACAGTTGTGCAGATTGTGGAAAACACTTTGGAACAAACAGTGAATTGAAAAAACATCAAAGAATACACACTGGGGAGAAACCTTATAGTTGTAAAGTTTGTGGAAAACAATTTGGAACAAACAATGAATTAAAAAAACATCAAAGAATACATACTGGTGAGAAACCTTACAGTTGTACAGTTTGTGGAAAACAGTTTGGAACAAACAATGAATTAAAAAGACATCAAAGAATACACACTGGTGAGAAACCTTATGGTTGTGCAGTGTGTGAAAAACAGTTTGGAACAAAAGGTGCATTAAAAATACATCAAAGAATACACACTGGGGAAAAACCTTACAAGTGTGTAGTGTGTGCTAAACAATTTATATCAAGCTGTAACTTAAAAACACATCAAAGAATACACACTGGTGAGAAACCTTATAGTTGTACAGTTTGTGGAAAACAGTTTATAACGAATGGTAACTTAAAAACACATCAAAGAATACACATTGGGTAAAAACCTTACAGTTGTACAGTGAGTTGACAAAACTTTCTTACAAATAGTACATTAAAACAAATAAAAGGAACATTGGGGAGAAATCTTACAGTTGTGGAGTTTGTGGAAAAGAATTTGGAACAAACAGTAACTTAAAAATAAATCAATAACACATACTAGTGAGAAACCTTACAGTTGTGTAGTTTGTGGAAAACAGTTTGTATTAACCTGTAACTTATAAAAACATAATAGCACACACTGAGAAAACCTTACAGTAATTGAGTTAGTGAAAAACAATTTGTTAAAAGCAGGTACTTAAAAATATATAAAAGGTTATGCATCACGTAAAAACCTTACAGCTGAAGAATACAACTTGTAAGTAACTATAGCATAAAAATACCTCGGAGAATACACAGTTGGGAAAAACCAGGTTTTGATACAAGTGTTTAGCACAGAAGGTAGTTTTGTAAAGTACCATATAACATTAAAGGCTCTGAAAGAAAAAGAAATTGAAGCCAATCTTTATGATTAAAATATTTATCAACCTTTCACTTAAACTTCTTTAAACTAACAGCCTCACTGAAGGCAACCTTTATTAAACTAACAGCATCACTGAAGGCAACCTTTATTAAACTAACAGCATCTGAAGGCAACCTTTATTAAACTAACAGCTTCACTGAAGGCAACCTTTATTAAACTAACAGCTTCACTGAAGGCAACCTTTATTAAACTAACAGCTTCACTGAAGGCAACCTTTATTAAACTAACAGCTTCACTGAAGGCAACCTTTATTAAACTAACAGCTTCACTGAAGGCAACCTTTATTAAACTAACAGCATCACTGAAGGCAACCTTTATTAAACTAACAGCATTGCACTGAAGGCAACCTTTATTAAACTAACAGCTTCACTGAAGGCAACCTTTATTAAACTAACAGCTTCACTGAAGGCAACCTTTATTAAACTAACAGCTTCACTGAAGGCAACCTTTATTAAACTAACAGCTTCACTGAAGGCAACCTTTATTAAACTAACAGCTTCACTGAAGGCAACCTTTATTAAACTAACAGCATCCATCACCACTGAAGGCAACCTTTTCCAATCACCCGTTCAGCTGAAGATGACTGCTGAAATTTATATTTGTGTTCCCTTGTCTTACCATTCTTCCCATTAAATATTAAAAAACATGATGCATCAATCCTGTCAATTCTTTTCACAATCTTATACAAGATAATAAAAAAAATACTGGTGAGAAATCTTACAATTATTTAATTTGTGGAAAATAACTTTAAGAATCATGTCGTTTACTGTAGGGCAGAAATTCTGGAAGAAATGACAAATTGACAGGAAACCTTACAGCTGACTAGTGTGTAGCAAATATTTGGATTAAATTGGAACCTTAAGAACATGAGAGAGAATACACTGATGAAATCCTGTTTATTTGTACTGTGAATGTTATTGTAAGTTAAAAGTATGTGAGAAGGTACCACCTGGTTTCATATCTAGAATATAGCTCTGGTAAATGGTTGTTAAAGAGTTTTTAGGTAGAATTTGGTATACACTATAAAGTTTAAACCTTGCAATAGTAGAAATGCTGCTTTGAAACAAAATGTTCAAATTTGCTCTAAAAGTAAAACAAAACACAAAAGATAGACACAGAACAAGTTATTGTAAATTCATATCTGCTTAAAATAGAAAGATGATCTAACACTTCTTGGACATTGTAGTCATCCAAGTTTTCAACAGAATCAAAACGATAAATGTAGGGCTTAGCATTTAATATAGCTTTCTTATTCACATCAACAGTAAAAAAATGATATACTTGTCTTTTCATACATGAAATAGAGGATGAAGTAGAAGCTGTTGATAAGAAACATTTTACAGTGTTCTGTCTACCATATTTAGAGTCTTGACTTCAGTTACCGATAAGGGTGTACATGAAGTAAAGAGGAAGGTAGAGTTTATTATTAACCCTACTGCTGGGCTCTGTCTACCTTGATTCAACTGTTGAATGTGGCTACACTGGGCTTACCACTCTACTTTGGTATTGATTCAATTACTAAATGCTGTTACATTGGACTGACTTCCACATGGTATGCTACCTATAGTTTGTTTTCGGTGCTTTTCTGGTCTAGATATAAAGGTTTTTATAAAGTGTGAAATTATGAAAATTAGAACAACTACTTTTGAGAATGAATATTTTTATATTGTTGTTTTTGTCAATCATATAAAACATTAAAATGCATTTTGGGGTTCATCAAATAAAGATATGTTTGATCAAATATTAATTGTGTTTGTGATGTCATAGCCATAAAGACAAGCGTGTACATATGTTGTAGAAGGTAGTTTACAGAAGCCGTAAAATCCTCAAGATGAAACAATATACCTAGTGATGAGATACCTTACAGTTTTCCATTAACTTAAAGTATATAATAGAATGTATACTGGTGAAATACAGTTGTGTAGTTTGTATCAAACAGTTTCAGGGTAATTCTGTAACTTAACAAAATACATTGAACTATACACAATGACAAAACCTTACAGATGAGCAATTGTGGAAGTGGCTGGTGTAAATACTGATTTAAAAAGTGACTTATAAAGTAGAGTGGCTTAAATAAATCTATATAAATGTAATAATACTGTTGTATGTATCTAGAAATATAACACTACTGTGTGTTGTATGTATCTAGAAATATAATACTGTGTGTTGTATGTATCTATAGAAATATAATAGTACTCTCCGTTGTATGTATTTATGTAAATATAATAGTACTGTCATATATATATATAATACTACTGTCTGTTGTATATATCTATACAAATATATAAAGTACTGTCTTTTGTATGAATCTATATTAGTATAATAGTACTGTGTTTTGTATGGATGTATATAAATATAATAGTACTGTTGTAAAATATATATATAATGCTACTGTTTGTTGTATGTTATCTATATATATATATAGTACTGTTTGTTGTATGTTATCTATATAT
>NW_013668384.1:33862-40363 GCF_000517525.1 Limulus polyphemus | reverse complement strand
TTAAAATAGCAATATCACTCTACACGTACATGTTTCGACGTGATCTACGTCATCCACTTGTAATAGTCTTGTAAGTTACTCCTGAGGATGATGTAGATCACGTCGAAACATGTACGTGTAGAGTGATATTGCTATTTTAAAATGGGAGCCGTACTGCTTCAATCAAGTTTTTATTGTGTAAATATAAAACGTTGTTTTTAATTATCAATTATAATTTTAAAAAATTTAAACAAAAGTGCCGGTAGTGCATATTTATAATTTATATTTATATCCTATTTTTTATGGTTTAAATTTAAATTTACCGAACCTGTACAGAGAGTAATTAATGAAAATTACAGATAAAACATAAAGTTTTTTTTCTAAAGAAACGTTTGATAACTAACTATCTGGACATTCGAAAGATTTCGCATATGAAATGTCAAAATTTTCTTTTAATGATAGATGGGAAAAGGAAAAAAAAAAAAGGCACGAGAGAAACATTGCTTTACAAACCTTATAACTTACTGATATTATTCGTATGAAAGTATTGTAATGTTTTCTGATAATCTGCCAAATTTCCTTAACGTTCGCTTTCTAATTTAAAAGTTATAGCATAAAAAGTATAACAAGCACAAAATGGTTACGAGGTCGTCACATTGTCTGACCCCGTATTGAAAGAGTTATACCACGATCATCATTTTGATTTATAAGTCATCACCATCAAATGTCTGAAAATTAGAATCATCGACAGTTATAATTTCATGCCCTTGGCTCTATCCTCGTTTCTGAAAACGTTTGGTTTAGAAGACCTATAGAAAGGGAACTTTCCCGCGTCTTTTCAATGTAGAATCAAAGTAAAAGTATTGAATAGGTATACCGGACGTCAGTTTTTACTCTCCTGATACCATTTCTGCACCATAAGACGAAAAATCCTGGATTGACA
This sequence comes from Limulus polyphemus, assembly GCF_000517525.1. Lineage (NCBI taxonomy): Eukaryota > Metazoa > Arthropoda > Merostomata > Xiphosura > Limulidae > Limulus > Limulus polyphemus. The sequence goes on along the minus strand of NW_013668384.1, from coordinate 39,441 downwards.
ATGTCAGCAACGATATAAGTGTGGACTGAGGATTCTTTTGCAGTATGTGTCTGTGAGTTGTTGATAATAAACTCGACAATAAACGGACAGTACACACTCCATTTGTTTTAAAATAATATCTTCAAAACAAATTAAACGCATGTACAAAAATTATTTACACCATATATATCACAGTGACTCTAAATAATTATCTTTTCTGCTCAAAACTCCACTTAGGCTGATTCATTTACTTTAGAAGGCAATTGACAAATGAACTATTTCCTCTACTCTTATCGCAGTAGTATCAGTTAATAATTCACTTACACTACACTGTGAGTTATCACAGTTTTTCTTAAACTTCAAATGATTGTCTCCTTTTCGACAAAGTCCTCACAGGCGAGTTCAGTTACTTTAGAACACCCTTTGACAAGACAAATTATTTTGCTTATCTTTATTGAACTCTGAAACTCACTTTAAAATATCACCTGTTAACTCTAATCACTCGCACGCCGAACTTTCTGTAAGGGATGTGAACAGCTATAATATAAAAATACTCATTCAAGGTAACGAGGAAAAAAGCGAAGGTTCGAGTAACATGAAGTTAACAATATTAGTAAAGCTTAGAAAACAATACAATTACAAACACAACGTATGACTTTTACCAAGTTATGTAACCAAATTTGTCATAACTATCGCCTTTAAAGTAATTAACTTTAAACTCTCTTGTTATGAAAAACTACACAATCATTATATATGAACTCACAAAATTAGTTAAATAAAAACACTTACACTGAACAGTCTTGTATATCCAACAGAGAGGAAGGGCACATCTTTCACTTTCAAGAAAAGATGTACATGTAATAACACTATCATTGTTGACTCCTAAATTTTCACTGATCTCTCATTGAACGTTATATTTATTATCCTTTCTTTTTTTTCTTTAGATATTTCAAATTCAAACGTAGATAGACTTCAATGGTACTGTCTTCAATTCAGAGAAGAGTTTCTCACAACCTGCAACATCTATCCCTTTAGATACAGTAGCATTGCTTCTGTTTGCAAGGTTGTGCAGAAGCAAATTTACACCACCAAGATCGATAGCTCTCATACCTAACCACGTATACTTTACATCCAACAACTACAACCAAGTATGTATCTGGTGGTTAGATTACTTACAGAAATCGTAGGGTGTCCATATCCAACTGTACTTAATGGTGGTGGGAATCAATATCTGAGTTATGAAGTAGACAGTTTCAGTAAGGAGCAAAATACAATATGCATGGGTGCAATACATGTTATAATTGTGATACACAGAATATGGTTCTAAATAGACCCATGTGTTTGAAAGAAAATGTACATTAGAAAGACAACAACTCGAAACTCGGGGGTACAAGATCATATCGATTTTGGAACATGAATTAAAAAATATGAAATCTAATGATTCCCACTTTATAAATTTCCTTAGGGATCACACAGTTGTTTTCCACCTGATGTACAAGATTCCTATGAAGAGGGAGTTGACGTGAAAAACATTTTGTATGATATAAAAGGAAGGAATAAAGTAGGTAGACATGGAGAAACATATATCTGGTTGAACATTTATAACAACAAATTTCTCTCAATTTGATAATTATTTTGGGCTCACAAAATGTAAGATCCTAGCCCGAAGAAATTCTGTCATCCAGTTTTACTTTTTAGAAGTTATGGAAATTGCCTTTTCCTTTATGTGGGTCATGCATGGAATCCAAATCATCACCACCATGTAACCATTTTGATGACTACAGAGCTTTCATCGGTACCTGGGTCATCGAAGAAGTGCAAAAAGCAGTTGAGTCTGGCTTCCAGGTAATGAAAATATACGAGACTTATCTCCTTCTATCATGTTAAGTTCAGGGATTTTTTAATGATCATACATTTCTTAATATAAAGAAGGAAAGTTCTTGATGGCCCTCTCACCGTGTAGCATAACAAGATTACGTCACAGAGTACCTAAAAATGAAGGGGTGCAACTGGCTACAAAAAGATAGCCTTTAATCCAGGAAAAGGTCAGTTGCAAAACTATGTCTTAACTCTTTTTGGGGATGTTGGGGGACAACTTATGAACGTAATATCGGTTAAAGTGTATTATTATTTAGTGAATGGTAATACTAAGGTTATAACAGATGTTACACTAATAAATTAAGAAGTAATAGCTCTTCATTGGAAACATAAACTTGAGTGTCTGCCCCAGAAAGATCAAATCAACATCATGCTGATCTGTAATTATATCATGTATTAATCCGGATTATATGATACAGATAGTTTTGTTTACATTTCAGACACATCTAATGATCCACCACTAGGGGGTTACCTTGGTGAATTTACAGACGAGCTGGCTATTTATTGTATAAGATACGATGATGAGAAATGATGTTGTAAAATTATAGATCCTACCTCCAATTTAATCAATAATGAGAAATTAAACTTCTCAACAATTTTGATATTGATTATTTTTCATCTAATGGAACTAACTTTTCCAGTACACACCAAACAACACATCTATGCAGACTGTAACACCCTTACATATGGATATTGATTATTTTCTATCTAATGGAACTAACTTCTCCAGTATACACCAAACAACACATCCATCCAGACTGTAAAACCCTTACATATGGGTGTTGTTTGGTGTATACTGGAGAAGTTAGTTCCATTAGATGAAAAATAATCAATATCCGTATGTAAGGGTGTTGTAGTGTGGATGGATGTGTTGTTTGGTGTATACTGGAGAAGTTAGTTACATTAGATGAAAAATAATCAATATAACTTCTCCAGTATACACCAAACAACACATCCATCCAGACTACAACACCCTTACATACGGATATTGTTTATTTTTCATCTAATGGAACTAACTTCTCCAGTATACACCAAACAACACATCCATCCAGACTGTAAAACCCTTACATGTGGATATTGATTATTTTTCATCTAATGGAACTAACTTCTCCAGTATACACCAAACAACACATCCATCCAGACTACAACACCCTTACATACGGATATTGATTATTTTTTATCTAATGTAACTAACTTCTCCAGTATACACCAAACAACACATCCATCCAGACTGTAAAACCCTTACATATGGATATTGATTATTTTTAATCTAATGGAACTATCTTCTCCAGTATACACCAAACAACACTTCCATCCAGACTGTAAAACCCTTACATATGGATATTGATTATTTTTCATCTAATGGAAATAACTTCTCCAGTATACACCAAACAACACATCCATCCAGACTACAACACCCTTACATATGGATATTGATAATTTTTAAATGTTGAATGTACAATCTCTTTCATCACGAGACTTAGAATTAAATAAAATCAAGAGTTGCTCTACGTATTATCTAAGACAACTATTATCTAAATTTTATCGTGTGTTTTAGTAAACGTGCTTTAAATGTTTTATGCAAGTCTTTAATTAAAAGCTGGCTGTCAAGAAAGCATCAGTTAAACAGAAACTTGCTAATACAGAAAGGAGGATTTTTCAAAATTTATCAAAGAAAGCTATGGAATACATTAGAATTAAAATGGAATCGCCGACACATGAAAATACAGATATAATCTTCATATATTTTAAAGAAAAAGCTAAAATTCCATTGGACTTGATATGTTCCAGTGAGGATCTAACATGAAATGATAGAGGAGAATTAGTGATTCATGAAAAATCCATCCTGAACAGTAACATAATCGACCTAACCAACGATGTGCTTCAAAAAAGAGAGTATTTTAACTACAAATGTTGGAAAAAAGTTGCAGATATGAATATTCCCCCAAGAAGGTATTAGAAATATAGACAGATTGATGCATATAAAACAAGATACATATGTTAAAAGATCTAAATGCACTCTATCTAAATGAGATCATTTTTAGAAATATCATATTATTCAGTCATTTTTCTATTGACTGTCGTAATAAACAGTTTGTTTTCAGCACTTTAAGCTTAGTAATATTTTGAGCCATCTGGGAATTAACATTATCTGTTTTAAAGGTCAAGTTATTTTTACTATTAGAGAAATTAGTCAGTCGTAACCTAAATAAAAGTAGATGGCATAGAAAATAATGTCTAATAAAACTCTACAATCTATTTATTATAACCCTATAAATTATGTTAGTTTTGGTGGAGTACAACCACTCTAAAACAGATCAAAGATAGTGTTACGACAGCGGAAGTCACGCGACGGTGGGAGCATGCGCGCTGGAGTTTCTAGGAGGATGATTTACACAATGATGGTATATTAGCCATGGACCTAATCCCCAGGCAATGGGAAGCCCCTTCCAGACTCCGCAGCTAAACCCTAATGCAGACATCTTCAGTCCTGCCAGAAGTCGCCTTCCAGACACGAGTGTCAGCAATAGGGGTATTCTAGTACGAAGGAAGCCACATAATTTCGATAGGAGGGCACCATGGGAAGCATATAGAGCACAATTTGAGCTTCTGGCAGAAATGAATGGATGGACAGAGGAGCAGAAGGCAGTGTACCTGGCAACGAGCTTGAAGGGACAGCCACTGGAAATGCTTGGACAGTAGTCAGCAGCCGACAGACACAACTATAGAGCACTGGTAGAGGCTCTGTAACTTAGGTACGGAACCCAAAACCAGTCAGAAGTCTACAGGGCCAAGTTCAGGACCAGAGTCCGTGCTAAAGGGGAGAGCCTGCAAGAGCTGGCACATGATTTGGAAAGCATGGCACACAAGGCCTATCCAACTGCACCACCCGATGTCCTCAAGTTGTTGCTGAGGGATCAGTTTATAGAAGCCTTTGACAGTCCACAATTGAGGTTTTCCATTAGGACTTATTACACTGACAATAAATATTATAACAATTACACACAGAACATACTTGTCTAAAATATCTTGAATTAGAATCTTACATTATGTCCAGTACAGAAGTAACAAGGTTGATAGAGTCATCAGGATGCAAGGCCAGAAAAGGGCAGCTTTCATAGAAGTTTGAGGAACTTTGCTGGTACTCTAATAAATCTGGGCACAAGAGAGCTCAATGCTGGCAGCTTCAACACAAGGAAGATGCCACTTCAGGAAAGGCTGCTACCCAGAAAGGTTGTTGGAACTGTGGTGAGCAAGGACATATGAGGAGCCAGTGTAAGAATAATATTACCAATAAGTCAACCTCAAGGAAACCAGTAGTGGTTCTTGTTGATGGACGCCTACCAACTCCCATCGTGAAAGTCCCAACAGCTAAGTGTAAAATGCCAAGCATACATAGAGTTTACGTGACAGGAAAGCTGGATCGCCAAAAGTGCAACTTTGTCATAGATTCTGAATCTCAGTAAGCCGTTGTGAGTATCAAGGTGCTAGATCACAAAGGAGTACCAGAAGCCGTACAGAAGCTCTGTGGTGTGACAGGACATTATGCAAGGTTGTGGGGACCAGTGTGGGTAACTATTGAGCTCATGAGCATAAAGGGCAGACTCAAAGTATATTGGCTGACATTGAAGACCAATGCATATTAGGGTTGGACTACTTACTACCGAGGAAGTGTGTAGTCAATTTCGATAAGATGACGCTTGGGAATAACAAAGGCCAAA
>NW_013668384.1:31502-33347 GCF_000517525.1 Limulus polyphemus | reverse complement strand
TCAGCTCCCGTCGTGTTAGTCCAGAAGAAGAATGGGACCCAACATTGCTGTGTGGATTTCAGGGCTCTTAACAGTATAACTAAAAAGGACTCATACCCGCTACCAAGAATTGATGACACTCTCGATGCCCTAAGTGGAGCCATGTGGTTTTCAAGTGAAAATGGCTGAAGCAGATAACCCTGAGACTGCATTTAGTTATGGCCAGGGTCTCTGGCAATACTGTGTGATGCCATTCGGGCTTAACAATACTCCAGCAACATTTGAGAGACTGTTGGAAAGAGTACTGGAAGGCCTACAATGGAGGATAGCCTTAGTGTACCTGGATGATGTCATCGTGTTTGCAACAACGTTTGATGAGGAGATGTCCCGCCTAGAGGAAGTATTCAAGCATTTGAAAGCAGCAAACCTCAAACTCCATCCCAAAAAATGCCACTTGTTCTAGAAAGAGGTGCTTTACTTAGGTCACATTGTGCATAGTGTGCAAACTGATCCTGACAAGGGGAAAGCAGTGTGTGATTGGCCAACACCAGACAATGTAGGACAGATAAGAAGTTTCTTGGGACTCTGTACCAATTACCAGAAGTTTGTGAAGGACTTTGCAACTATAGCTGCTCCACTACATGATTTAACAAAAAGGGCCAGAAGTTTGAATGGACAGTTTCTTACCAGCATGCTTTCAAGACATTGAAAGAAAAATTGGCCCCAGCTCCACTTTTAAAGCTTCCAAATCCTCTCAGAAAGTAGAGTAGACCAGAGAGGAACTATTGTGTAACACGGAGGGAACTTCTTGCTGTAGTAAAAGTCTGGCATATTTCCATTCTTACCTTTATGGGGCAAAGTTTACCATCAGGACAGACCATGCTGCATTACGCTGGTTAAGATCATTAAAAAACATAGAGGGACAACTGGCACATTGGATCGGAAATATAGACCAGTATAACTATGATATTGAATATAGAGAAGGGAAATCTCATGCAAAAGGGAGGTTGAACTAATCAGGTGCCATCAAGCTGAAGTCAAAGTGACTGAAGAAGTTGATGATGACGAAGTGGAGCCAAATATAGATATCAAAGCAGAAGAGGAGAAAGACCGAGATTTGAAGCCAATGATTGATTTTCTAAAAGCAAGTATTTTGCGCCCTGCTTGGGAGAAGGTGTCTAGCTTAAGCCCTGTGACAAAGAACTATTGGGCACAATGGGACCGGTTGAAGCTTGAAGATGGTATTCTTCTCCGGAGATGGGACCGTGCAGATGGTAAAGTGACGACCTGGCAAACAGTTATAGTGAGAAAGTTACAAGAAGTTTGCTGTGTCAATTCCATGATAGTTTAACAAGAGATCATCTCGAAGTTAAGAAAACATTGAGTCACCTACGACACAGATTTTGCTGGATAGGTATGAGAAAAGATGTGGAAGAATGATGCAGGACCTGCAGTACATGTTGTACTAAAAGGGGACCCAAACATAAGGGACGTGCTCCAATTAAGTTATATCAAGTTGGCACACCAATGGAAAGAGTAACCATTGACATTGCTGGTCCTTTGCCCCAAACTCGTGCTGGGAACAGGTACATTTGTGTGGTGATGGATTATTTCACCAAGTGGCCTGTGGCATATGCAATACCAAATTAGGAAGCTACAACTGTAGCTTCGGCTATTAGTGATTTCTTCTTCAGATTTGGTACACCATACAAAATGCATTTGGATCAAGGCAGTATCTTTAAATCAGCTGTATTCCATGAATGCTGCATGTTGTTTGGCATACAAAATACCAGAAAAACGCCACTTCACCCACAGTCTGATGGGATGGTAGAAAAGTACAACTGGACACTAGGACAGGAATTGGCA